>NC_073307.1:99261662-99314957 GCF_027595985.1 Sorex araneus
TTGCTTTTTGGGTCACACCCAGCAATGCTCAGGGGTCACTCCTGGCTCTGCACTCAGGAATCACTCCTGGCAGTGCTCAGGGGACCCTGTGGGATGCTGGGACTCGAACCTGGGTTGCCCACGTGCAAGGCAAATGCCCTCCCTGCTGTGCTATCGCTCTGGCCCCTGGGGAAGTTTCTCTGGGGGGCGCAGGGTGGGGGCGGGGACGGAGGAGCAGGCCGGACGGGGGCACCCTCAGCCCCGGCCCCGTGAGTGAGGCCACAGCCCGACTCGGCCCGGCACCTGTGTCCTGCTCCCAGAGACCCCCAGGCCAGCAGGGCCACGCGGCCCCCGAGGGCCCCCAGCTCCGGCCGTCCTGGGCACGGCAGCCTCGGGGTCCGGTGCTCACTCCCCCGCCCCGCCCCCCCCCCCGTGCCCTGAGCCTGGGACCCAGCTCCTCAGCCTGCCAGGACGGCGGGTGGGGGGGGGCCGTGCAAGGGCCCTGACAAGCGTCTCGGGCATGTCTGGCACCTGCCCTGCTGCGGTCAGACTCATCTGCGGTCAGACTCGGACCCTCGGACCCTCGGCTGGGGCACAAGCGGGCTGGATCCCTGGGGCTGAGCCCCCCTGTCCCCGCCCTGGGACTTGGGGACACACGTTCCTGCCCCTCTGGAGGGACCCGTCCCGGGGGCTGCAGGCAGCGGCTGGGTGGAGTGGGTGGGGGCGGGTCCCCCCCACACTGCGGGGTGTCAGACTCAGCACTGCCGGCTGGGAGCCCCGGGTTTGTGGGTATCATCGACCAGGCGCATACTCCGGGAGTTTGGCAGGGCGTGTATGTGCATGTGTGTGCATGTGCATGTGTGTATGTGTATGTATGCATGAATGGTTGTGTGGATGTGTGTGAATGTGCATGTGTATTTATGTATTTGTACATGCGCAAGTGTGTGCACGTGTGTGCACGTGTGTGCATGTGTTTGCATGTGTACAAGTATGCATGTAAGTGTGTACATGTGCATGTTTGTGTATGTACATGTGTGCACATGTTTGAGTGTGTGCACGTGTGTGCACATGTGTGTATGTGCATGCATGTGTGCATGTGTAATTGTGTGCATGTGTGGACACATGTTCGTATGTGCACAAATGTGTGCATGCGTACTTGTGCATGCATGCTTGTACATGTATGTGCACACGTGTGCATGTGTACTTGTGTACATGTGTGCACGTGTGTGTGCGTGTATGAGCCACAGAGCAGTGCGGGGCCGATGCTCCTGATCCCATGATCCCAGCCTGTTTCCCCCCATGCGAGTGAGGCTGCTCCAGGGGCAGAGCCCAGCTCACCCTCCTTGTCAGGGGCTCCCTCTCAGCAGACATGCGTGTCCTCGTGGCCTGTCCCCTGGTGGGCAGTGCCAGCTCTGTGCTCTGTCGTGGGTCCCCGGCTGCCTCCAGGACGCTCCCGGGAACTGATCGAGTCCCCTCTGTCCTCTCGCCCCTGGTTGGTTCCAGAGTGCAGAGACTCGACCTCCTGACTGGCGGGGCGGGGGCTGGACAGGGGGCAGCAGGCCGGCAACCACCCTGCCCGGTGCCCCAGGCCTGGGCGCCCCTTCCCCGGGACCCGGCTGTCCCGTCCACGTCCGCTGGGGACAAGCAGGGCCTTTCCCGGCACTTGTGGGCCGGACACTCCGCGGGCAGGCTCTGCTCCGGGTGACCCCTGTGACCTTTGGCAGGCTGGGGCCGCTCCGGCTGGGGAGAGGCTGCGTCCTCCTCAGTCCGGGCAGCCTGTGACGCGCCCCCGCAGCCCTGCCTGGGCCCCCGAGGTGAGGCCAGTGGCCGCCGGGCGCCTGCACTGAGCCTCTGTTGCTGCCGCGTGGATCCTGCATTTGCAGGAATCCCGGGGGAAGAAGATGCAGACCGGGAAGCAACGGGGAGGGAGCCGCCCCCCTCCCCGCCCCTGGGAGCCCCTCGCCCCTCCCCGCCGCCTTCTCGACCCCCGCCCTCCCCAGCCCGCCCACCCCAACCCTGGAGGGGCTCGGGGTAGGCACCCAGGGAGGCCTCACCCACTGCATGTCAAAATATTTATAAATCATGAATCAGGTTAACGAACTGTTAAGTGAGATACGCTCTCGCCTCCCGCTCTGACAGATAAGCCTTCCCCGAAACCAGACTGAAAAGTACGAAACTACAGGTTACTCCCGGTAACGGGAGCCGGCGGAGTATCAGGGAGGACTGGGTTTAATTACGGGTGCATCTGCCGGGCCCCCCGGCTGGGGGAGGAGACGGTGCGGGCGCCGTCTGTGCGCGACGCGTGTTTATTCTGCGGATTCGCTCTCGCCGCAGTGTCACTAATTATGTGCTTGTAACGGAGACTGTCACATGATCCGCGGCTTCGGCGGCGATGACAAATGGGGCTCTCCTCGCAGAGTGACAGCTCCTCAGAGACGGGCTCTGAAAGTTCCTCTCAGGGGGAGAAGCCAGCTCTGCGGGGGGCCCGGGGTGGGCTGGGGGTCCGTCGGTGCGATTCTTAAAGGGGCCTTTCGGTCTGGAAACAGCTTTCTGGAGACGTGGACTTTGTGGCTCACGCGAGGGGACAGCTCTGAGTGCCACGGGCCGCCCGCCCGTGTGGCTGGTCTGTCTCAGCCCTGGCAGGGGGGCCCGAGTCCGGCACTTCCCACTGCCCCTCCAAGAAACAGACGTGTGCATGTATGCATGTGTGTATGTAGGTGTGCATGTATTTGTGTGCATGTATGTGTGTGTACATGTGCATGTGTGTATGTATGTATATGTATTTGTGTGCATGCGTGTATGTGTATGCACACACGTGCACACATGTGTATGCGTGTGCACATGTGTGCATACATGTGTGTGCGTGTGCGTGCATGTGCATGCCTGTGTGTGTTGTGTTTCGGGTTGGAACCCTTTCCGGATAGTGGGTTTGTGTCTCTTCCCACTGCCTTTTTCCGGTTACGTTCCTCACTTGCTAGCCGGACTCTCAGTGCTCTCTCGGGGTCTCGCTCCTTTGCCAGACCTGGAGCCCCCCCCCCCCCCCGCGCCCCCAGCCCTGACCCTCACAGCCCTGTGGGTTCCCGTGTGCTGCCCCTCGGGAACTGGCCTTGGGTGGCGGGGGTGGGGAGGGGAGCGGGTGCCCAGCCTCCCGAGCCCCCACTGCACGCGTGAGCGTGTCCGGGCGCGTGTGCTGCACGCTCCCTCCCTGAGACTCGATTTCTCCTGATTCTCCTGCAGACAGGCGGGCGGGCGCAGGCCTCTGAGGAAAGTGACTCATCACCGGCTGCGGGGGGCGGGGGCTGGAGCAGCTGAAGTCAATTAGGGGCCGGTTAGCTCCGAGCGAGCAAGAGAAACAAACAAACAAACAAACAAACGGCAGCGCCTCGCTGACCCGAGGGACCCCCAGACTCCGATGGCGGGAAGCCCCGCTCGGCCCTGGCTGCAGTAGGAGGCGCCGACCCCGGTGTCCTGGCTGGGCAGTGCACAGGGGCCCCTCTGCAGCCCTGACAGCTGCCCGGGGCCCAGCCGGGCTCACGGTGGCCGAGGCCCCCGGTGTGGACAGGGTGGGGAGGCCTCTGAGATCCCGGGTGACCAGCGGTGGCCCCTTGCCCGCACCCCACCAGCCCCAGAGCGCCTGCACGGGGGGCCGGGACGAGACGGCACCCGCGCAAGGGGAGTCCACGTGGGCCGGGGCCAGCCCAGGTCCGGGATGGGCGCGTGGAGGGGACACGTGCAGCGCGGATGGGGGCAGGTGGCGGTGCAGGAACGCGGGGGACGCGCCCCCACTTTCCGAGGGGTCACCCCACCCGGTGCCGCGCGCACCAGGGCCGACCCCACGCCAAGGGGACTGACCACGAGAGCCCGACCCAAGTGAGGGCCCTGAGGGCGTGGCCCGGGGCTGGGCGGGGCCTCGGGACTGGGCGTGGCCTCAGAACTGGACAGGCCTAGGGATTGGGCGTGGGCTCGTGCCTGGGCGTGGCCTCAACTGGACGGGCCTAGTGATTGGGCGGGGCCTCGAGACCAGGCGTGGTCTCGGGACTGGGCGTGGCCTTGTGCCTGGGCGTGGCCTCAACTGGATGGGCCTCGTGCCCGGGCGGGGCCTCAGGACTGGGCGGGGCTTCAGGTCTGGGCACGGCCTCAGGCCTGGGCGGGGCCTCGTGCTTGGGCGGGGCCTCGTGCCTGGGCGGGGCCTTGGGACTGGGCGGGGCCTCGGGCCTGTCCAGCTCCCCCCACCCCCCCCACCCCCCACTCCCCACCCCCGACCCCGGAGCCCGGAGAGAGGCGCCTGGCGGAGCCGCGGAAGGCCCAGGTCAGATGCACAAATCTGTGACGGGTGAAGGATGGACTGGGGGTGGGTGCTGCCACGCTCAGCAGTGCTCAGGACTCAGTGCTCGGGGTATCTGATGCTGGATCTGGGGGGGTTGGCGACATGTGGCGGGTGCAAGCTTTGCTCCTGGTGTCAGGAGGCTGCCGAGGCCCGGCCAGGCGAGACAGGTGAGGGCTGCCCAGGTGAGGCCCGGCCCTGCACAGGCCACCCTCTTCTCGTGCAGGCTGAGAAACGGCTCCTGACCCCAGGGGTCTGGAATCCCGGCCTGGACGCGGGAAGCCCCTCTTCCTGACGGGGCCTCTGATTCAGTTTCTCGGTTCCTCCGTGGTGGCTGTGCGGGAGGCGCCTGGTTCTCTGCATCCCGGGCCTTTGCACGGACACGGCCGGGCAGGACGCAGCGCCGGGAGCCCCCGGGCGGACCCGCGGTGGGTAAGGGAGGGGGCAGCCACGTCCTGGCTCTAAATCAAGCCCAGGAGCCCCCTGAACCAGCGGCAGGGGAGAAGGGACTTAGAAAGACAGAGTGTCGCAGGGAGGCAGCCGGCTCCCGCCCCGGCCCCGCGCAGTGCTGCCGAGAGCTGTAATAAGAAGAGCCACTAAAAAATGATTTATTGATACTTTGGACCTGTTAAAACAGGTTAATGTCAATACAATTAGCTCCCAGATCCAGGCGATCCCCAGTCGCGGGAAAGTTGATAAAACAGCATTGACCACCTCTCTGTCAGAGGGGGTGCGGGGACAGAGCGTGGTGGGGGGGTTGGGGGTGAGTGGAGACCCCCCGGCCCCTGCACTGCCGCCTGCGTGGGCCGGAGCGGGCTCGGGGGCAGCGCTGGGCGGCGGGTCAGCTGCGCGGGGCTCCCAGCCCTGCTATTTCACGCTTGGCCGAGTCCCGGGCGGGGAAAGAGCCGGAGCAGGTGGGTCCAGGCCTGCAGGCCTGCCCCCAGCCCGGAGAGCAAGGGGGAGGGGGCACGTCCCTGGGCACCGGCTCTCCGGGAAGTCTGGCCCTCACCCCGCGTGTCCCTGGGCACATCAGACTCTCTGGGGGCATCGGGAAGGTGGACGCCCCTCCCCCGACCTCGCGAAGAGCTCTGGGTCTCCTGGCCGGGGTGTGGGGGGTCCCTCGGTCTATCCCCACCGGCCCGTCTCCCGTGCGGCGGCCACCATGCCTGGATCCGGGCACAAGCTGTCGTGCCTGTGGGCTGGTCCGGGGCCTTCAGCTCTCCGGGGAGGGGGGGTCTCTGCAGGGGTCCCCGAGCCCAGGTCGTGGCCCGGCTGTGCTCACCCAGGGCGTGGCGGGCCTGGTGGGGCCATAGGTCACCGCTGCCCGGTTTTCACTGGCCCAGGAGTCGCGTGGCCGGGCCAGCGGCCTGGGTGATGTCGGTGAAATGAATCCTTTCTGCTTCGGATGAGCAGGAAAAATTTGGTTTTTTGTGTTTTTGCTTTTTGGCTCACACCCGGCAGTGCTCAGGGGTTACTCCTGGCTCTGCACTCAGGAATCACCCCTGGCGGTGCTCAGGGGACCCTATGGGATGCTGAGAATCGAACCCGCGTCGGCCGCGTGCAAGGCAAATGCCCTCCCCGCTGTGCTATCGCTCCAGTTCCTGAAAAGGAAAAATTTGAACTTTTGTGTGTGTATGTGTGTGTGTCGGGGGGGGGCGGGGGGTCCCTCTGCTGAGGGCTTTCTCCTGGCTCAGTGCTCAGGGGTCTCTCCTGATGGGGCTCGGGGACCCTGATGCACTGCAGGAGACTGACCCCCAGTTGGGCACGAGCAAGACAAGTGCCTTCACCCCTGCCCCTTCTCCGGCTAATAACTGCTTTCCCGGACCCGCAGGCCTGCCCTGGGGACCCTCTCCCGGCTAAACGCCGGCTTCGAGCTGCCGTGATCGCGGCGGGCCGCCCCTTTGACAGGGGAAATTCTCCCTCAGAGCAGAGTAGGGAGAGACAGAGCGTTTATCTGCAGCTGCCGCCCATCAAGGCTGCGTGGACGAGCCGGGCTCAGGTGGGAGCTCGGGGGAGCTGGTTCCCGAGGGAGCCCCTCGGTGCAGGGATGGGGCGCGTCTCCCCGGGGCGGGGGTGGGGGCTGTCGCCACGTCACGGCCTCTGCGGAGGGTCAGCGGGGGCCTGCAGGAGGAGGGAGGACCGAGGGTGCAAGGGGCCGGGAAGGACGGGGACCCTGGGCAGGGCTGGGTGGGGCCGAGTCTCCAGGTCTGCCCGGAGGGTCTACGTTCTCCCTGGGGGCTGTTTCCGGAGCCCCTTCCTGCAGAGATGCCGGGTCCCTCACTCCCGTCTGGGCAGCCCGGAAGCTGGACCCGCCGTCGGGGTGGGAGGGGTGTGCAGGCGGCAGAGCGGGAAGCCCCGACGCCCGCAGTGACCGTCCGTCAGCCAGCAGCCGCCCAGGAGACACCTGAGCAGGGGTGAGGAGGGCCGGTGACCTGCGGGAAGGTTCTTCCAGAACCTCGTTCTCCTCCTGGGAATGAGCCAGCATGGAGCCTCCGCAGATGCCCCGCCCCTCCCCCCACATCGGTCCATCCACCAACCGAGCAGCAGCCGTCCACCCGTGTGCCGACCCACCCATCTATATGTCCACTCGCCCACCTGCTCGTCTGTTCGTGCACCAACCATCCACCTAGCCACGTGCCAACCAGTCGTACACACGTCCAGGTACTGCCCAACCACCACCTACTCATTTACCGACATTCATTCATTCCTGTAACATCCATTCCTTACAACAGACCATACATCTGTGTACCACCCCAACCATCATTCAGTTCCTCCGTGTACCAGCCATCCACCCATCTGTCCTTGTGCCAGCCCATTCATTGGTCCGTTCGTTTCCAGCCCATCCATCCACCCATCCATCCACCCACCCATCCATCCATCCATCCATCCATCCATCCACCCACCCATCCATCCACCCATCCATCCATCCATCCATCCATCCATCCATCCACCCACCCACCCACCCATACCTCCACTCACCCATCCATTCATCCATCCATCCATCCATCCATCCATCCATCCATCCATCCACCCATCCACCCATCCACCCATCCACCCACCCACCCACCCACCCACCCATCCACCCATCCACCCATCCACCCACCCATCCATCCATCCATCCATCCACCCACCCATCCATCCATCCATCATCCACCCATCCACCCATCCACCCACCCACCCATCCACCCACCCATACACCCACCCATCCATCCATCCACCCACTCACCCACCCACTCACCCACCTCTCCGTCATCCCTCCTTCCCTGCGCCTTCCCAGGACAGCTCGTGGGTGGACGAAGGGGGCTGGGCGGAGGAATGTCGGGACCCACCATCTCTGACCACCCTCCAATCACTATTTTGTCCATTCGATCCTGGCCCTCGGGGGCCCGGGCCTGGCAGTGTGCATTCCTGACAGGGCTCACGGCCAAGTCAACACGCTCTCCCCCGGGTGCGAGGCCTGGCTCTCCCGCAGTGTCTGAGTCAGGGACCGCAGAAGCCTAGGCTGCTCCCATTTTCCCTTGCTCAGGAAACTCATTTCTGAGGGATAAGCGGCTCAGCAGGCCGGGGCCAGAAGCCGTCAGCAGCGCCCCGGGCGGGAGGGCAGGGGGGCGGGAGTGGGGGACTGCCGCCTCGGCCCGGCTGGCGGGACCTTCCCTGAGAGGCAGCGCTGGGCGGCCCTGCCTGCCCCTCCCTGGCCAGGCCGTGCTGGGGCATGGCCCTCGGGGCTCTGCGGACGCCCGTGGCCCCTGCAGCCCGCGTGCGGCCCCGCGGGACTCGTCTGGGCCGGCCCTTCCTCTCGGCCGCCGGAGGGACTTACAGCCCGACTCGCCGTCGATCTTGCAGCCTGGGGACTCCGCCAGGAGAACAGATCCGATAAATCTTCGTTGTGGAGCAGCCCCAGGGCGGGGGGCTCAGGGCGGCTGCGGGGGCTCAGGCCTGTTTATTTTACTCGGAGGGAGGACGCGTTCGGACCCAGCCAGGCAGGAAATGGGTTTTGGGGACGGCCACTTAGCCCGGCCGCTGGCCCTGAAACCAGGGGAGTCTCCGCCGCTTGCAATTAGGCGGGCGGCTGGGAGCTCATTCTGTGCCGTGATGGAAGCTTCTGGAAAGGGAAGGCTGACGCCTGAGGCTAGATAATGCTCTGGGGTAGGCAGGCCCAGCACAGGGGTGGGTGGTGAGGGGCGTCTGTGTAGGGGACCCCAGTGCAGGGGTGAGTGGTGAGGGGCGTCTGTGTAAGGGAACCTCAGCACAGGGGTGGGTGGTGAGGGGCGTCTGTGTAGGGGAACCCCAGTGCAGGGGTAAGTGCTGTAGTGGCTGGTGGGAGGGGCGGGGTGCCGTCCTGCAGAGGCACTGGGTGGGTTCAGAGAGGGTGCTGGACAGGCACCGGACAGGCAGACGGCGGCCTCGGGTCAGGGAGTGAGACCGGGGGGGGGGGTGGTCTGTGGGCCGGTAAACGAGGCCCAGCTGGGGGCTCGTCCACACCGCGGGCTGGGGCCGTGATGACCCGGGTGCCAGGGAAGGGGGCAGCAGGGCTGAGACGGGGTCAGGGGGTGCGGGAGCCCCGGGCCCCTGGGCACTGGGCACGGCCGGTGTCCGGACGGGCTGGCGGCAGCCTAGCAGGGGCAGGCCGGGGTTGCCTGGGGCTCGGCTCGGGGTGGGCACAACACCCCTGCCTCCTGCTCGGGGCGCGAGGCCGGGGGCGGCAGCAGGGCAGCAGCGGGCATGGGCACGGGCACGGGCACGTGTGCTTTGGATGGAGTCTCCGGCCCCGTCGGGGTTGACTAGAATCGAGGCCGACGCCGTCCCCGAGGCCGGGCTCAGTCACGGCCGAGCTGCCGTGGGCTGGGGGTGGCCGGGCCGAGACACGCCCTCACCCACCTGGCCCTGCGCCCCCCACACCGCCCGTACCCCAGCTGCATCCTCGGTGCCCGCGTGGGCTGTTGCCTCACTGGTCAGCAGCTCTCCAAGTCCCGGGACCCCCGGGGCAGTCCGGACACTGGCATGGGAGGGGGAAAGCGGCTGTTCTGGAACCTTCTGAACTGCGGGGGGGCCAGGCTCTCTCCCTCCCCAGAGAGGCGGCTGCCCCCGAGGGGACCCTGTGTGGAGCTGGGGAGGGAACCAGCCGTGTGCAAGGCCGGCACCTCCTGGCTTGACTCAGTTCCCTGAATGTGGTTTTCACCAGCATCTCATGGTCCATGCTGCGAGTACTGTAGCTGGAGTCCCCATGCAGCCTGGCGGGGGCCTGGGCTGGCTCGGTCCTGGCAGAGAGGCCGGAGGCCGGGCGTGTGGCCTGGTGTGTGCTGCGCCTGGCTTGCCAGCAGGCCGGCGAGAATCTATCATTTGAACCTACAGAAACAGCCTGTTACTGCCATAAAATAATTTAGCCTGCCCGCAGCCCGCGCTCTGCAGGGCAACATTAGGGTTCAAATTTTATTTTATTTTCTGCACATGAACACTCGTCCCGGCGACACCCGCGGAATAATTCATGTGTTCCCTGCCGCTCTGCACTTGGCAGGCCGTGCGTGCGCTGGCCCAGCGGCCGGGCCGGGCCGGCGGGAGCCGCAGAGCGACCTGCAGCTGGGCTGGGCGGCCGCCCGGGCTCCGCGGGGCCCAGGCTTCTCTGGCCGCCCCCGGCTGGGCGGTCTCGGCACCGCGAGGGCCCTGCGGGGTGGCCAGGGCGGGAGGCGCTGGCTGGGGGGGGGGGGCGGGGGACCCCGTGGCCGTGCCCGTGTCACAGCCTCTGCGGAGAAGCTCAGCGACTGCTTTCCCGGTGGTTTTGGGTTTGGAGAAACCGGGCGGGCAAGAGGCAGCCACGTCCCCCGGGGCCCTCGGCCTGCAGGGACTCAGGGACTCGGGAGAGCTGCCCGCCTGCCCGCCGCCCCCACCCCGGGGGCCCCCACCCGCCCGGCCCGCTGGCTCTGCCGGACTCCTTGTCTGCCTTGACCGCCCGTCCCTCGCCCGCCATCTGCCCCAGGACACCGGGGCAGGGCTGGCCGCCGGGACTCCCGGTTCCAGACACTGGAACAGGACGTGGCCGCCAAGCCACCGGCTCCCGGCCTGAGTGACTGACGGGCTTCGGGCCGCGGGGCTGAGGAGAGGGCCTCCTCCTCCCCCTCCTCCCCCTCCTCCTCCCCCTCCCTCATCCTTCCCCTCCCCCTCCTCCTCCCCCTCCTCCTCCTCCTCCTCCCCTCCTCTTCCCCTTCCTCCTCCCCCTCCTCCTCCTCCCTCCTCTCCCTCCTCTCCCTCCTCTTCCTTCTTTCCTCTCTCTCCCCTTCCTCCTCCTCCTCCTCCCCTTCCTCCTCCCCCTCCTCCTCCCCCTCCTTCTCCTCCTCCTCCCTCTCCCCCTCCCCTCTCCTCTCCCTCCTCCTTCTCTCCCTCCCCCTCCACCTCCCCCTCCAGCTCCCCCTCCTCCTCGGGCCCCCCCAGCTGTTCTCCTGATGCGTGTAATGGCCCCCCTCTGTGGACGCGGGCTCAGAGGCCGTGCAGCAGATCTCAAGCTCCTGGAGGGATTTCGCTTCTTTCGCTCCTGCTCCGGGGACGTTCCTGGCTTCGGGGGAGGGGACCCTGTGGTACCAAGTCAGCAGCTGACGGCTCTGGGACCACGTCTCCCTCTGCGATGCGTGAATGCTCTGGGGGAAGCTTCCAAGTCGGGGCCCCCTCCTGGACCCCGGCCGAAGGACACTCTGTCTCCCGGGGTGCATGTGTGCGTGTGCATGCGTATGCGTGTGTGCACGTTTGTGTGTGTACGCACGTGTGTATGTGTGCATGCACATTGTGTTTGTGCGCGCATGTGCATGTATATATGTGCATGCATGTGTGCATGTGTGTGTTCACACATGTTTGTGCGTGTGTGTATGTATATGCACGTGTGTTTGCACGTGTGTGCGTATGTGCATGTGCGTGCACATGTGTGTGCGTGTGTGCGTGTGTATGTCGGGCCCTCCTGAAGGAATCCCGTGCACCGCCGTGTCCGTGTGGGTGCAGACCTGCCCCGCCCATCTCCTCGGGTCCCAGCTGACTCTCTGACATCCCCGATGTCTGCTGAATCCTGTGGCTTCTCCGCTCGTCTGTGCCGCTTCTGTCAGGGGCCGCCCCCGGGTGCTTGGACTGGCCTCTGCGGGGCCAGAGGCCCGGGCAGCCGGGCTGTGGCAGCTAACGGTCTGTGTCTGTGCCGGGGCCAGCGAGGCGCCTCCTCCCGCAGCCCGTGCCGAGCCCCGCCCGCCTCTGGGCCCTGTGTCGCCCCATTGCCCCGTTTCCTTCCGCGAAAGCTGGTCCTCGGCCGAGTGTCTCTGCCTCTGCCAGGTGTCGCCAGCTCCGCCTAGCTGTGCCTGCCCGCCCGCACAGCCACGTTGGAGAGAGCTGGGCGCTCACTCGCTCCCGACTCGGACACCCGAGGCGAAGACTCAGGTACTGTGTCACAGTCACTCCTCATCTCCAAGTGCTCTGGCCTTTGAGCTCTCTCCGAAGTGCTCTGGACGGCTTTGGTTCTCTCCCAGGGGCCGGAGCAGAGGGTGGGTTCTGCCTCTGCCGGCAACGAGCCCCACGGCGTCCGCCAGGCACGGGGGGTGTCGTGACCTTGCGTCCTGCCCCCACACCCCCCCGCAGGAAAGACCCTGGCACGGCTTTCCTTCCGTCTCCGTTTCTGTGGTGGCTGGGAGCCGTGGGCGGTGCCCTGGGCTGGTGTGGGGCGGGGGAGGCACCCAGCCCGGCCCTCCCGGGGCCAGAGCCGTCCCCCCCGCGGGGCTGCCGGGTCCCAACTCCCAGGGGGCACCAAGCTTCCCACGGCACCGCCCCTGCTGCCCACGCACCGCCCCTGACCTGCTGGGTCTGGGGTCAGTCTGTGTCCCGCTCGTGCCCCCACACCGTGTCCCCCCGGGTCCAGAGTCAGTTGCGTTCCCAGCTCTCTCCTCGTTCCGTTCCCGTCGAGTTTCACTGGGGGTGGGGCCGCGCCAAGGCCCCGGGCGGGGCTGGCCCCAGGCCCCTTGGCGGGTGCTGTGCGGGCTCTGTCTGTCTCTGGTCCTCTTTGGATCCCCGTTTCTGTCAACTCCACAGTGCCCCGGGCAGCCCCAGGCCTGCGAGGAGACCTGAGGGGGTCAGCTCTGGGCCACCTGGAATCTGGCTCACGAAGGGGGGGGGTGTTGCCGCCAGAATTTCCACTTCCCACATTTCAGAGTTCATTTGTGTGGCGGCCGAGGCCAGTGGTGGGTTCTTTTTGTTAATTTTGGTGTTGAGGCCACACTGAGTGGTGCTCAGCGTCACTCCTGGCTCTGTGCTCAGGGCTCACTCCTGGCTCTGTGCTCGGGGCTGACTCCTGGCTCTGTGCTCGGGGCTGACTCCTGGCTCTGTGCTCGGGGCTCACTCCTGGCTCTGTGCTCAGGGCTGACTCCTGGCTCTGTGCTCAGGGCTGACTCCTGGCTCTGTGCTCAGGGCTCACTCCTGGCTCTGTGCTTGGGGCTGACTCCTGGCTCTGTGCTTGGGGCTGACTCCTGGCTCTGTGCTCGGGGCTGACTCCTGGCTCTGTGCTCGGGGCTGACTCCTGGCTCTGTGCTCAGGGTCACTCCTGGCGTGTTCAGAGGACCGAAGGGGAGCCTGGGGGTCGCACCCAGGCTGGCTGCATGCAGGACAAATGCCCGACCCACAGTCCTGTCACTCCGGCCCCAGGTTTATTCATTTTCATGGACAAACAGTCCATTGTAAAAGGCAGCAGCAGAAACGCTCGAACCCTTTTGGGCGCCGGGCGTCCGTTTAGTTTGCCAGTTACGAGTAAGGCTGCTCTGGGCAGGTTTTGTGGCCCGGCACATTTTTATTTCCGTGGGGCCTGTCCCTAGAACCCGCGTCTCGGGCTCCCGTGCGTGACCCCAGGGCCGCCTGCCCTCGTCCACGCGGCCACGGCGTCTGCAGCCGGTGTGCAGTTCCTGGCCGGCCCTCGTGGCAGTGCTCGCCTGGCGCCTGATGCGGAACACCTGCCGAGTGCCCCTCGGCCACTTCCCGGCTCTCCCAGGAGCCGCAGTGAACCCCAGCCACCCCCTGATTTAGTGATTTGCATTTTAAAGTGACCGACTGTGGTTTTCATTGTTTCATTATTTTTGAAGAAGCGAATCTCAGAAGACTGATCGATCTGCAAATGTGGGATGGGCTTACGGTGAGTGGGGAGTCTAGTCTGACCCGGGCTAGTTGTTGGTGTGTTCCTCCTCCTCCTCTCCTTTCTCCCCTTCTTCCTCCCTCCCTCCTCCCCTCCTTCCTTCCTCTCCTCCTTCCTTCCTCCTTTCCTTCCTTCTCTCTCTCTCTCTCTCTCTCTTTCTTTCTTTCTTTCTTTCTTTCTTTCTTTCTTTCTTTCTTTCTTTCTTTCTTTCTTTCTTTCTTTCTCTTTCTTTCTTCCTTTCTTCCTTTCTTTCCTTCTTTCCCTCTTTTTTCTTTATCTATCTTTATTTCCTTCCTTTTTCTTTTTCTTTCCTTCTTTCTCGCTTTCTCTCCCTCATTATTTTCTTCTTTTTCTCTTTTTTCTTCCTTTCTTTTTTCACTCTTTCTTTCCTTTTCTCTTTCTCTTATTCTTTTCCTTCCTTCCTTTCTTTCTTCCTTCCTTCCTTTCTTTCTTTCTTTCTTTCTTTCTTTCTTTCTTTCTTTCTTTCTTTCTTTCTTTCTTTCTTTCTTTCTTTCTTTCTTTCTTTCTTTCTTTCTTTCTTTCTTTTCTTTTCTTTTCTTTCCATACCCGGCTGTGTTCAGGGCTCACTCCTGGTGGGCTTGGGGGACCATAGGGGGCTCTGGGGATCAGAATGCAGGTCAGACACGTGCAAGGCAAGCGCTGACCCTGCTGTCCCGTCGCCCGCTCGGCTCCTTCCCTCTCGCAGTGTGTCAGGTGTCATCCCGAGACGCTCGCAGACCAGCCCGTCACAAAGGTTTCTTGCCACGTTCTTGTCTGCGTCTCTGTCTTAGCACTCGTGCTGTCATGCAGTTCTTTGAGTTTGTGTGGGCCATGGTGAGGACCCAATCCTGACCCTGCGTGTCCACCCACCCACAGTGACTGCGCACAGGACTGTGGCTTGTCCCCGGGGACCGCCCTGGCCACACCGCCGGATCCCCACCAAGCTTGTGCGAAGGGCCATTTCTCCCAGCTCGGCCCCGTTGGCTCACAGCTCTGTCCCGTGTCACCGCAGCTTCCCTGGGGTCGGGGATTTGGCGATAAGTAGTGGGACTGCACAGTATGAGTCCTCTGAATTTACTGCTTCCTTTTCCCACTCGGCAGGGTCATGCCGGGGCCTCACGTTCACGCATAACTTGCAAGTTTGGTTTGGGCGACGCCATGCACAGCCAGTTCGGGTGTTGGTCGGGGATTCCGGGCGAATCTCGAGCTCAGTGAGACGCGTCACGGGGACGACTGTGCCGCCTTGAGGGGATTATTTAGGGTTTTCTTTCTTTTTTGCTTTCTTGGGGTCACACCCGGCAATGCACAGGGGTTCCTCCTGGCTCTGCACTCGGGAATCACTCCTGGCGGTGCTGGGGGGACCATATGGGATGCTGGGACTCGAACCCGGGTCGCCTGCTTGCAAGGAAAATGTTCTACCCTCTGTGCTATCGCTCCAGCCCCTTATTTAGGGTTTTGAATGTTTCTTTCACCACTTTCTTTTGGTGGGTTTCAGTGTCTGAGTCGTGCGCCTCTGTTAGTGCTCTTCTACTAGCTCTGTTTGGGAACACACAGGAGCATCTGCTCAGAGGTTCTCGGGTATAAAATTGCTTTCTTAATTCACCACTTAGGTTCTCCTAATTTCCTTCGGGGGTCACTTAGGATGTGACGGCAGTTGCGTCTTTAGCTCTCTGAGTCGTCTCCTGGAGAGTGCTTCCCCGCTGGGTGCCAGGCCTGCCCCGGGGCACCCAGAGGCGCCAGCCGCTTGTCCGGCTCAGCCTTCTCTCGCCCGTCTCCGGGGCCTTATCCTTGCTCATGTCTGGCCTGGTGAGAAAATCGCCAGAGCCACGTTCAGCGCAGGAGTAAGAGAAGCAACAGCGTCTGTCCCTGGCTGGGAAGGTGCGGGGGGCGGGGGGTGCGTGCCCCGGCCTGGCCCAGGCTGAGTCCCACGGGCGTCTCCCGAGGGACCGAGAAGCTCCTTAGTGTCATGGGGTGTTTGGTTTTTGTCACTTGTTTCAATGCGTGTCACAGAGACCATGAGACATCTCGTCCTTGGTTGGTTCCGTCACCGTGGCGGTGCTCAGCCGTGAGATCTGGACGCCTGACCCCCACTGCCTTGCTCAGACAAGGCCCTGGGGTCTGGGCTGCCCGTGTTTGCCCGTGCGTCGCTGATCCAACCCGACAGCCTTTTTATCACAGAGATTCTGCGTCTCTGCGGGTGAGACTGGCTCATCTTTTTATTTATTTTTCTTTCTTTTTGGGTCACACCCAGCGATGCCCAGAGGTTCCTCCTGGCTCTGCACTCAGGAATCACTCCTGGTGGTGCTCAGGGGACCCTAGGGGATGCTGGGAATCGAACCCCGGTCAGCCGTGTGCAAGGCAAACGCCCTCCCCGCTGTGCTACCGCTCCAGCCCCAAGGCTTACTCATCTTTATAGTTTTTTTCCCTTGTCAGGCTGCTTTGGGGCCAGCTGGGTCCCCTAAGATGAATCCACACGTGCCGCCTCTTTCCCCCTGTTTTGGAAGAGTTTGGCAACTATTGTGTTTATTTTTCTCAGAAGGCTGAGCAGAATTCACTAGAGAAGCCACGGGAACTGAGAATGTTCCTGGTGGACACGTTTTGGTCCTGAACCAAGAGTACATGAGCGCCGTCTCCCCCTGTGGCCCGGCCGGCCCCCGCCCAGTCTGCTTACGCCGGAAAACTCTTCCCGGCCCGCCGGAACACGAGTCTCACAGGGGTCAGGGGCTGAGGGCTCGCAGGTGTGGCCTCCCGTTTCAAGGGGGCAAACGGAGAAACCAGCGTCAGCAGGAGGGTGGGGGACCCGCAGGCACCTGGAGGGCGAATGCTGCACGCTTCAGTATCCAGGGGCCCAAAGGAAAACATCTCCGGGAGCTCGGGGGGCTCAGAATGAAGATGGGGTACGCCAAAACCTACAAAATGCAAATAAAGCAGCGCCCAGAGAGAAGCCAGGCACACACTCCTGTGTTCCAACTCTCCCGGCCGCCAACATCCACACCTAAATGCTTGGCTGTTGGATGAGCAAAGGGAAGAAAACACATTCTAGTGCAAATATTCGATAGGAAATACAGAAGCAGTCAACGGAATAAAAAAAAAAGGGGGGGGTACAGAGACTGACAGGTCAAGTTATCTGTAAATGGACCGAGTGTGCGACTCGACAAGTTTAGGAAGGTGACACTCGCCCACGTGGCCTCTCCTCAGAATTAGCTCGCAGAGTCCTGGCAGGCCCCGGGGGAAACCCAGAGAATGAAATCAACGTTCGGCCATGACGTGACCACATAGACGGTGAGTTAGAAGGAGGCCCCCCGGGGGCCCCCAGACCTATTACACAAATGAACAGAGACACCAGGCCTCGCGGGCGGAATCAATAGCTAAAGTCGATCTCTAGAGTCTCGCAAAGAACTCTAGAGCGAAGTGGGGTTTTATTTAGAGTCGCGTCCACTTCAGCGACAGAGCAGGATGTGGCCAGCGTGGGCGAGGGGAGGTGGGGTGGGGTGGGCGGAGGGGCGTGAGGGCAGCAGGGCAGGGTAGGGGTTCTTGGGAGGTGGCGGAAGGCGGGAGCTTTGCTCGCGATGACTGAGCCCGGGCACTGGTATAGCTACTCCGCCTTGACTCCGGTAAGCCAGAAACAGCGTCAGCCGTCAGGGTGCCAGCACCCCCGGTCAACGCGTCTGTCTCATGTAAGCGCAAGCAAATATTTCTTGTGTGCACAAATAGGTACAGACGTGTAAGCGTGACAGATAGATGCACACATGTGTACAAACACACTGCTGATGGATGCTAGAATATATATGTGGATTATGCCTCAACTTTTAAATGTAGTTATTCCAGGAGAAGCTTCGTTAAAGATGAAGTGATTACTATATTGATCTTTGGATCCCATTACCTTGTTGAATCACTTGTTTATACTAAATTGTTTTCTGCATTGTTTTGGTCTCAGAGTACAGAATTATTTATGAATGGTGGCCTTTTTTTCACTCTGCCTTGATGCACCTTCTTCCTTTTTCTTAAATGATTCTGTTGAATATTATTTGTAGGAAACTAGCCAGCTTTGTTCACCGTTGCTTTTTATTATCAGATTGGAGATGATGAGTCTTTCCTAATTCCTAAGTTTGCATCCTGAGTGGGTATTGATTTTGCTGATGGCTTTTTCTCCTCTCGTCACGTGGACGTACAGACGCGCCCTCCGTGATGAATTACACGGGCAGATACTTCTCTTTGCCATGATAAAACTCATTTTCTCCTGATTTATGTAGAGATTGGACATGTGAGTTTGAAAGGAACAGGATGTAATTTTCTGGCCTAAAATATTGTATTGGGAAAGAAATACATAAAAGACATCAAAAAGGAAAAAAAAAGAACTAGAAATTGTTTGAACACAGGGAATGTGAAATGTGTCCCGTGGAAACGATGGGCGCTGCTGAGAACTCAGGGGGCAGGGAGGCATCCTGGCGGGTCAGCAGCGTTGGTGACCGTCAGAAGGCGGTGCCCCCGGCCACCTGCACGGACTCCAGCAGCAGCTTTGCGGCCAGCTCCCCTCGGACACACAGCAGCCGCCACGACGACCACGGGGGCCGAGGACCCGCACTCTGGCGTCTGTTTGACGGTGGGCAGGACTCGGCCTTGTGGGATCTGGCCGGGCCGGACGGGTCCTGGGCTGGAAGCCCCCGAGCAGACGTGTCCCGGCTCTGGGAGGGGCCAGGCCGTCCGGCCGGACAGGTGCTGCCGACTGGCCCAGTGCGCTCGGACACTGGAGAGCCACGTGGCCACGTGGACTCAGGCCCTGAACGCCCCCCCTGACGCCCCCTAAATGAGGTGCCGCCTGGAAACCCATTACTCTCGGGGAGGCGCGGGGCATAAATCTCCGGGATCTTGTCCGAGACGGGTAATGGCTTCTTAAATCAGACCTGAAGGGGCAGCGGCACCGGGAGAGCGTTTGCTGCCCTTCATCAGCACCCCAGACGCTGGTCTGCGAAGGGCACGGCCGAGGGGGCGTCGGAAGCTTCCGGCATGGGGTGGGGGTGGGGGAGGCGTTGGCGGAGCCTCTGGTGTGTCTCGGAGAGTCTTGGACGGAAGCGGCTCAGGCATGGACGGGCCTTCCAGGGCGTGGCTCATATACGGACGGGGTGACGTCAGTGCCGGCCCTTCTGAACGCTCATTGCTGGGGAGGGAGAGACAGACAGACAGACAGACGGACGGAGCTAGAACGTTAGCCGGCTCTACGAGGTGCAGCTTCATTCCGGGTACGGTGAAATGTCTGTGAGTGCCAAAGGCCCAGGTGGTGCCGCGTCTCTGCAGGGGTGGGGCTGGGAGGGGAGCCTCCCCACCCCCAGCCCCACCCCGGGGGTCTTTCGTCGTGCTCTTTTGGTTGGGGGCTTCACACTGGGTGCTCAGGGGCTCCCTCCTGGCGGGGCTCGGGCTGGGGGTGCGTGTTCTTCTCTCCGGCCCTGGGCTTGGGCATCTAGAAGAGACGGAGGCGGGTGCGGGCTCGCTCGGCTCCTGGGGGGGGAGGGTCCGGGAAGGGAGCCATGGCCCGACGCCAGGGCGGGCGAGTCCCCCACGGGCCGGCCAGGTGCGGGTGGGTGAGAACGGCGGTTCCGTGGGGCCAGGTGGTACCGCCGCGTGGCACCAACCCACCAGGAGAGACACTGGCACCCTCGTCCATGACGGCGCACAGGGGTGGGCAGGGCCCAGGCACCCACGGGCAGGCGGAGGATGGAGAAGCCATGGCATCTGGGAGCGAGGAGAAAGGGTGGGGCCGGCAGCTGGCACTGGCCCGGGCAGGGAAACAACAAAACAAGGTTACAGTAACGGAAACAAAACAAGGCTACAGTAACGGAAGCAAAACTAGGTTACAGTAACGGAAGCAAAACAAGGCTACAGTAACTAGGATGTTCCCAGCGCTGGACTGAACAGCAAGAACCAAAGCGGGTGCAAGTTAGCAACTTGACCTTCAAAGACACTCGAGATAAAAGCTGAAAAGTGAACCAGGCCTGCTGAGAACTGATGAAAATATTAGATGTTGTAGAAACAGAAAACAAAACCAAACCAAAACCCTCCTATCGGAAGGAAGTCTGATCGGGAACCCGCTCACTAGCGGATCAAGAGCCCAGGGTTCAACTCCTTGCACTGGAAACGTTTAAAGATGAAAAGACAGTAAGATAACCCCTGTGGATTTTTTCTTTTTGGGTCACACCCGGCGATGCTCAGGGGTTCCTCCTGGCTCTGCACTCAGGAATCACTCCTGGCGGTGCTTGGGGGACCCTATGGGATGCTGGGGATCGAACCCACGTTGGCTGCATGCCAGGCAAACGCCCTCCCCACTGTGCTATCGCTCCAGCCCCAACTCCTGTGTTTTTAAATGTGAGATCAAGCCTGTGTGCATATACTAACGACGGAAAGCTGCCGGCCTCCGGTCACTGGACTGAGGTCAGCCCCGGGGGCGGGGGGAGGGCCAAGGGGGTACACGGGGATAGCGGGAGGGGCTTGGACGCTCCGGGAGGCAGCAACGGTCCCCCCAAACCAGAATGGTAACTCTGCCCTCACCAGGCAGCCTCAGTGATGATAATAAAGAGCTTAAAAAATAATGATAATTTGGGGCTGGAGCACAGCGGGGAGGGCGGGCGTTTGCCTTGCACGCAGCCAACCCGGGTTCAATTCCCAGCATCCCATATGGTCCCCTGAGCACCGCCAGGAGTGATTCCTGAGTGCATGAGCCAGGAGTAACCCCTGTCCATCGCCAGGTGTGACCCCCCCCCAAATAATAATTCAATGAAGAACATCTGGTCTGCCTGTCCTTTGTCTGTGCTTTCGGGCGGGAGAGACACTGTGATGTGTGTGCGGCCCCGGCTGCTGCTCCCTCCTGCCCCGATGGCCGGCTGTGTCGGGCCAGGTAGTGACCGTCCGCTGAGCTCTGTCCACAGCTGCCCTCCCCATTTTGCGGTTCTTGGCTTTGGGGTCACGCCTGACAGTGCTCAGGGCTGACTCCTGGCTCTGTGCTCAGGGATTGCTCCCGGAGGGCTCCGGGGACCGTTTGAAACGCCAGGGATCAGTTCCTGGTCAGCGGCGTGCGAGGCTGGCGCCCTCCCGCATCCCCACCAGCACCAAAGGACACGCCCGGGGCCCCTCTCTGACCTTACCGCCCGGCGGGCTGGAGTTGGGACATCAGTGCGGGCAGAGGGGCTGTTCCGGCCTCTGCTTCTGCCTCTGCTGGACGTGCTGGCCTCCAGGCCTCCCGGCCACTGGGCGCTGGGGTGTCTGTCTCTCACGGGGCCTCTGTCTTCCCTGTGGGGCTCCGACAGCCCGTCTGCCTGCAGACGCTCGACCCGTGGCCTGCAAACTTCCCCCCACAGATGGCAGCTTGCTTTGTTTTCATTTTCCTAACCGTGTCCTGCCGGCAGCAAGGGCTTTTCATTTTTGTCCAGACTGAAATCGGTAAAACACACACACACACACACACACACACAAAAATTTTTTCTTGTTATGAATTGTAGCCTTGGAGAGTTGCGCCTGACAATCCTTCGCCTACCCCCAAGGTCCCTCTCCCCCCACTTTCTCCAGAAGTTCTCGAGTTCCCATTGAACTCCGGGACCCTCGGGAGCTAAATGCTATAAACCGCGCGCGGAGGGGTTAAGTCCCTGGCTGCCCGCTGCCCTGGTGCACAGACGGGACGCGGGGCTGTGGGAAAGCCCCCCTCCCCCATCCATCGAATTGTCTTTGTCCCTCTGTCAAAAATCAATGCTGCCTCTCCACGCAGGGCTGCGCCTGGCCTCTGTCCTGCCCCATTGATCCCGTGTCTGTCCATTCTCTGCCAGTACCGCATTATCTTGATTACTGGAGCTCTGTGTTAAGTCTTGAAGTCCGTGGGAACCCTCCAGCTCTGGAACGGGCCCCGACAATGGTTGTGTCTCCTCGTGCCTTACACACTCGTTCCTTATTAGTTTTTATTTCCTACAGCGCTTTCTTGGAAGTGATTATAGCAAGTCTCATCATCGTGGATTTGAGCCCCCCACCCCCCACCCTCCGCCCACCCCTGCCAGGTTCCTGGTGTTTCTTGGTTTTGGTTTATTTCTTGTTTATCCCTATTAAAGCTTTTGTCTTAAATTATCCTTAGCACATCCTTTCCTGTGTAGAGGATATTCTGTCTGTCTATTGATTGATCTGTCTTTTTTTTTTTTCTTTTTGGGTCACACCCGGCGATGCACAGGGGTTACTCCTGGTTCTACACTCAGGAATCACCCCTGGCGGTGCTCAGGGGACCCTATGGGATGCTGGGATTCGAACCTGGGTCAGCCACGTGCAAGGCAAACGCCCTCCCCACTGTGCTATCACTCCAGCCCCTCTGTCTGTCTTTCTTTTTGACATTTCTCCTAGACGTGTCTCTTGCAGTCCTGAGGCGGCTGCACTGGAGCTGACCTCTGCCCTTGGGGGGCTTTGGCCCCTCGGCATTAACCCATCCGGGGGCGTTTGTCACGATCCCTCTGGCACCTGTCCGGCCCCTCTCCTGTGCTGTCTCTCCGCTCCCCTGCCCCCGGAGGGTTAATGCCGTCCGTCGTCCCTGTGCTCTGCCCCAGTGGCCTGGAGCTCACGGTGTATAATTGGCTGGTTTAGGGCTTCTCCGTCACACTCTCAGGCCCGTAGCTAACTCCATTTTTCCAGTGAAATGCAGTTTCTCCGGGACAGACTCGTTGGCTCCCTGCCAGCCGCCCCCCTGCTCCCCCGCGGGGACGTGAGTGCCAGGAGCCCGTCTCGCCTGCCCTGGCAGGGGACGCGCACGGCCGCCCTTGCTCCTGCCGGCCGCGGGGTGTGTGCGCGTGCACGCGCGTGTATGCATGTGCGTGTGTGTGTGCGCGCGTGTATGCATGTGCGTGTGTGTGTGCGCGCGTGTATGCATGTGCGTGTGTGTGTGCGCGCGCATGTGTGTGTGCGTGTGCATGTGTGTGCATGTGCATGTGTGCATGTGTGTACATGTGCATGTGTGTGCCCGTGTGCGTGTGTGTGTGGGCGGGGGGGCCTCCATGCTCTCCCAGATGCCCACTGACTCGTGTCTGCCACCAACACACCCCAGGCCGGGAAGATACAGATGAGGCCTGTGAGACGCTCCAGCAAACTCCTGCACCGCTATGGGGGGCCCTAAGCTGGTCCATGGGGGTGGCCGGGGCTGTCCCGAGTGGTCATTTGGACTCACGAAGACTCCCCCCACCCAGTGTGGGGGTTTGTGTGGGGCCCGAGCAGATCTCCAGGGCACCGGCCATACCCTTGGAACGAGCACAGAGCCGGGAGTCAGTCCCGAGCACAGAGCCAGGAGTCAGCCCTGAGCACAGAGCCGGGAGTCAGCCCCGAGCACAGAGCCGGGAGTCAGCCCCGAGCTCAGCTGGGTACGGCCCCTCCCCAGACAAGGGAGGAAATGGCCCAAACAACCTGCTGTGACTCACAGGGCAACAGCTGAAGGCCCAGGACCGTCTCTGAAGGCCACGAGGGACGCAGGTTCCTGTGAAGGGTCCCCGGGGCCCCCACACCAGTGTCGAGCCCGCAGCACACACGGCTCCGCTCAGGGCCACCGTGGCCTGGGCTCAGGCAGGCTCGGGAAGGGCCCGCGTTGCTGTGCTCAGGGCCGGCGCTCCCCCCGCACCTTCCCTGCCCCGCCCCGCCTTCCTCCTTCCCTCGCCGAGCCCTCGTCCCCCCCGTCCCCCCCCATCCCCCTGCCGCCTCCTGCCAGCTCCGCCCAGGCCGCCCCCGCCTGCCTGCTCAGCTCTCCTCTCCTCACTGCCCAGTGCTCACTCGGGGGACCTGGGCCCTGAGCCCTGCCAGGGTCTGCCGCCCCCACCCCTCACCTCAGGGGCGCTCAGTTCCTTAGGGCCGAGCTCCGCCTGCTTCCTGGGTGCAGGGTTCGAGGGTGGTGCTGAGCGAAAGTTCCGGCAGGCGGGGCGGCATCTGCCCAGGGGCACAGAGTGGACCCCCCAGGCCCCTCAGCCCCCCCAGAGCCCCGGACACCGAGCCCGCTCGCACCCTGGCAGCCCCGAGCCCGTCCCGCAGGCCCGGGGGTCCCATCCCAGGGCATGGGGGTGGGGGGCTGCCCCCACGGCGCTGGTGACAGCTGGCGGCCCCCGGCCAGCCCCACCCGGCTCCTTGGAACTGGGTTCTGGGGAGTGACACTGAGGTGACAGCATTTTCTGCCGCTCCTTAGAAGTGACCGTGCGCCCTGGACAGCGGGGAACCAGGGGAGACCCCGGCACGGCCTCCAAGACCCGGGGGGCTCCAAGCTGGGGGCTGCCGCCCGCCACGAGGCACCACTCCCAGGCTGGCCTGCGTGGACCCCCAGTGCCACTTGGGGGAGACGCTGACCATCCCCTTCGCCCGGTGGCCGCCACCTCAGCCTGGCTGCTGGGTGCAGGGGGAGGCAGGAGCGGGCGGGGACAGCGGGGACAGCGTCTCTGGGGCCCGTCTCCCTGCGGGCGATGCTTCGCCCTCTGCCCGGGAGCTCTGCGGGTTTGGGGGCTCACGGTGAAGGCGGGGTGGTGCCCTGGGGGGCTCCTGCCACTGACCGGTGGTTGCCTGTGGTGACCTCTGCCCCCTCCTCCCCCCCCCCTTCTGTGTTTGGGACATACCCGGCGCTGCTCAGGGCTGACTCCTGCCCGACCCAGGGACCTGTGAGATTCCTGGGCTCTAATAACCTGGCTGGCCGCGTGCAAGCCCCCCCCCCCCCCCCGCCGCTGGACTCTGGCTCTGGCCCCGGCTTCATCTTTTTAAGCTTCTGAATGTTCCTGAAACGCCCTGGGATGATTCGGGTTCTGAGTCAAGAGAACTCGCCCCGGAGGGAGGAGAAGGGTCTGGGGCAACCCGTGGGGCGGGCGGGGCTGGGCGCTCGGTGGGGTCCCGAGACCCCTCCAGCCTCTGAGGCGGCCCAGAGCCCGCTGGCCGCCAGCCGGAAACAGCGTGGACATGCCTCGACGACTGGAGCCGGCCCCCGTGGGGCCCCCGAGCCCCCCGACGCCCCCAGAAAGGCTGTCTGCACTGCCCAGCCTGGACCGAGAGCAGACAGGCGGGGGGGGGGGGTCTCCGGCGTGGACACCGGGGGACGGTACAAGGCTGAGCCATTGCTGCCACGTGGGTGGACCCGGAGGGGCCGTGGGAGCCGCCCCTGACCACGGTGGCCTCCCCAGGGCGCCTCCTGCGAGCTGTGCCTGTTGCCCGCCGGGGCAGGGGTGGGGGGGGCGGGACGTGGGGCCCCTCAGCTCGCAGGGTCGAGGCTGTTTTCCTCCCAGGCTTGTTCTGGAGCCGGAACCGCCCCGGACCGGAGGGCCTCATGTTAATGGGAATGTAATTAATTTGGAGGGGAGGGACGCTCTGCCGTGAGGAGGGGAGGGGGGAGGAGGTGCGTGCCAGGGGCGCCCAGGGAGGCGGGTGCGAGCGAGTGACCGCCTTACCGGGGCTGGGCCGGGCCAGCCAAGGCGGGAGAATCTGGGGCGGGGTGGAGTGCCCGCCTGAGCCCATGCAGGGGTGAAGCCCAGCCCTGCCCTGCCCTGCCTGCCCGGTGCCCACTGCCCCCTCCCAAGACTCAGACACAGTGCTCAGGAGCCCAGTCCCCCGCCCGCCCAGTGCCCACCCCCTGCCCCGCTGCCTCCCGTGGGCTGGGCTGTGTGTGGCGCCCCCTGCAGCCCGGCCTGAGCCGAGGCTTCTGGCCCTCAGGCCCCAGGGCCGGGAAGATGGCTCAGTGGGTTGTGCAGGCGTGTCCCCCGACGCAGGGGGGGCCGAGCACTGACGCCCGAGTGTTGTAGGCACCACACCTCTGAGCTATGCATCGAGCCTCCCCCCGCCCAGTGCGCTGAGGACCCCCGAGGTGGGGGGTCCTGGGCACGGCACGGGGGTGGGGGGCTCCATCCCCACACGGCACAAGAGCCGGAAGCCGGGAGGAGGGAGGCTGAGGGCGCTGACCGCCCAGGCCTGCTGGCCAGCCCCGCCCGGAGGGTTTCCGCTCCTGCCCCACCCAGGAGTAAAGCACCCGCTGACCCCAAGGCCCATTTGCATCCCTTTATTCCGAGTTCACTTACCCCATTTCCCGACGGTCCCCCGTGCACCTGACCCATGAATAAACATGTATGTAAACACCCTGCCCAGCCGCAGATGCTGCCACTGGCGCTTCCTGCCGGCGTGGGCGCCCCTCCCCCCCGGGCCCGAAGGCGGCCGGAGTGGCAGATGCCGCGTCTCCATGGAAAGGGGCTTGAGGACGGCCCTGCCGCCACCAGAGGGGTCTTTAGTGAGGGGTGTTCCGGCGCCGAGAGGGGAGTCAAGCCCCTCGCCCGCCTGGCCGCGCGGGTCCGAGCACGCAAGAGGCACAAAGTGTTTTGGAGCCGACAGGGCGGGTTGCCAGCCTGGCCACGCGCCTGGGGGCTGTGCAGGCGGGTGCCCGGGAAGGGGGGGCAGGGCCGGGCCCTGTGGGGTCCCAGCAACCCTCTTGCTGCCCCCGGGGGGCCGGGCCGGGCTGGGGTGTTTTCTCTCAGGCCGAGGCCGGTGCTGGAACCTTCCGAACGCCCCGGGTTCTGCAGACAACGGGCTTCTGTCCTTGTGGGGCTCGGCTCTAGGCGAGGGGGCGTCCGGAGGGGCAGTGCCCGTGGCGGCCCCGCCGAGGACAGGCAGGGGCAACCCCAGTCTTTCTCCACCTAAAGGGACCCCCCAGGGCTCCCCCAGGTGGGGGCGAGGCCTAGTCCCCTCTGACAAGGGCCCTTCATCGCGAGCACTGGGGAGGGAGTCCTCCCCAGGCTGCCTCCACCTCCATGCCCGGCGCCCCGCCCATCTCTCCAGAGCACTCGGGCTGTGTGCGGACCTGGGCGAGGTGGAGCGGCCGAGTCCACCCTCCAAACGCCCCCATGGGAGCCGCCAGCTGAGCACTGGGCAGAGAGACACTGCTGCGAAGTGACGTGTCGGACGTGGCAGAGGGGCTGGGCAGTTCGCTCCTGCGGGGCCCGGGCCAGCGGCCAGCTCAGAGCCCCGTCCCCTGGCAGAGCCGTCAGGAGCGCCAGGCTGAAGGGGAGAAGGTGGGGGCCGAGTCCACTACCCCACCCCCGGGTCCACCCCGTGAGGCTTGGTCCCGCCCCGCGTGCACTTGGCACAGCCGTGCCAGCCCGTGACTCCCGACACTGAGCCGAGCCTCTGTCACGCGTGTCTGGGCGGGTGAGCGCATGCACACGTGTGTGCCAGAGGGTCCTGCCGTCACCCAGCCCCCTCCGCCCCCCCAGGTGTCTAGTCTTGGCTTTGTCTCTGGGTCCCGTGGGGGCGACTCTCCCGTGAACGGGCCTTGGCGCTGCCGGGGAGGCGTGAGGGGACTCGCCCCCAGCCCCCAACTCAGGCTCCAGCTGCACGCGTGGTGGAAGACGGGGCGTGTGGCCACGCGGGGCCTTTTCCCCTACACGGTCGGGGCCAGAGACCCTCCGAGCACAGCGCGGGGGAGGGGGCGGAGCCCAAGTGCCTGTGTCTGCTCAGGGCAGCCCCCAAGGCCTCCGCCTGGCACCCAGACCACGGGGGGGGGCCCTGGGGTCCCTGCTGCCGCCATGGCTGGTCTCCCGGGAGGAGGTCGTGCGTGGGGGTGGCTGTGGCTGTCACCGGGCGACCCAGTTTCCTGTCGTCACACGACGTGGACGAGGGGAGGAGCCGAGCGGGAGGCATCGGGGGCCAGTGGGGGCCGGGGCGGGGGGGCTCAGCGGCCTGTGAGGCAGCCCGGGGCTTGGGGCTCACAGGCTCCCGCCCGCCCACCCTCCCTGTCCGTCCCCGGGAGATGGAGGCTCCGGTGTCTGGTGACGTGGAAACGGGGACCCTCGCGGCCCCTCAGGCTCGGGGGCTTCCCACATCATGTCACTTCAGGGCCATGCGTCTCCGTGAGCCCTGCACCCCCCCACAGCGCCGCGTGTCCGCGGGTGGGCTGCGCCTGGCCGCCCTTGTCCGCCCCGTCCCACGGACACCCTCAGGCCGCAAATCAGGCGTCTCAATCTGCAGCGAGGGTCAGGCCACGGCGGGACACGCAGGAAGGCCCGGCCCCGCAGGCCCGGGGGCAGGAGTTAGGGACGGCGGGAGCAAGGGCCCCGCGGTGTCCAGGGGCGAAACTGTGCAGAGGAACAAGGAGAGCCGGGGGCGGGTGGGAGAGGAGGACTCGGCCCAGGCCGGGTGGGGCCGGACGTGGCTGGTCGTCATGGGCGTGTTCGGGTGTTGAGAGTGAAGCCGGCGGCTGACGGGCGGCCGTGTCCTCGGCCCGCGTTATCGCACGGAGAAAGCAGAAGGCGAAGAGGTGGCGGCTCCCGGCTGTGGCACGAGAGATAACAGCCCCCCCGCCCCCCCCACGCTCAGGCGCTGACTCGGCCCCGCGGCCGCACGCGCTCGGGTCTCTGTAGAAGTGATTGCTAAGACAGAAAACAGTGAGGCGGAGGCTTTGTGAGTCCCTGGGCTGGCAGACCCTCCCGGTCAGACAAACAGGCTCAGTTTGGTTCATTCTCGAGATTAACTGACCCAGGTCAGTTCCTGTCTGCGCTTCTGGAAGTCACAAGTTAAAACTTCTTCTTTTTCTTTTTTTTCCTGGGCCGGAGAGTCGGACAGCAGGCGGGGCACTCGCCTCACTCCTGACAGCCCTGGCTCTGTCCCGGCCTGGCGCCAGGACCCCCCGCCCCCCCCCCCGCCCCCGGGCAGCGCCAGGACAAAGCCCTGTGCACCCCCAAACAAAACGGAAACAGCAAAGCCAAAGTGATGGGAAGTCACCGGCATTGTGCAGGAAAGTTCTGATGTCACAACCAGCTCCGACCCGCAGAGCCCGGGCCGCCCTCTCGCAAAACCAGCTCATCAATAATCAATAGTCAATAATAACGGGTTGAATATAAGTGAGTCAATGAACTGGTCGTTCATGACCGTGGGCCGGGAGGTCCTGGAGCCTGAGGTGTCGGGGTTCAGAACGCTTATGCAGCGGGGGCTGAGGGCCAGAGAGAGAGCTCAGTGGTTAGCAGTGCTTGCCTTTCTCACGGCCAATCCTGGTTTGAATCCCAGCACCCCACAGGGTCCCCCCAGCCCCTGAGCACAGAGCCAGGAGTCAGCCCTGAGCACAGCCCAGTGTGTTTCCCCCCAAAAAAAACCTCCCAAAATTCACGAGTAGTTTTTTGTCATCGTGACCGTTACCTTTGTTATTTGTTACTTGATTATCATGTTCCCTAATGGTTGTTTTTTAATAGAATCCCGAGTCATTCTTACAGGGATGTTCATGCGGTATCCACGTGTGTCATCGTGTGTCACGTGACCGCTGCCTTCATGCATTAACCACGGAACGTCGGCACCGCCGGCATCAGCATGGTGTAGGCGAGTGGACGGACGGAGAGGCCGAGTCCCCCGTGCAGGTGGACCCTCCTCCCCGTGGGGTGGGCCCGTCCCCGCCCGTCCCCTCACTCGCCAGGCCTGTCCCTGCTCTGGTGGCAGATGGGGCCTGGGTGAGCCCGGGAGGGATGTGCAGAGTGGACGCGGCCAGTGTGGCCAGCGGGGGGCCGGGGGGATGCGGTCTGGTGCCCAGCAGTGCTGAGGCAGGTGTGGGGCGTGGGGGTGGGTGCTGGGTGCCAGCGGGGCCGGGGGCGGGGAGGGGCGGGGCCGTGGGTGAGTGTCATCACTCTCGTGCCAGTCGCACGAGCCCCCCGGAGGTGGGGCCCAGCCCGGCCCCCGACACACGGTTCCCTCCAGCAGCCTCTGCGAGGGGCGCAGGGGGACGTCCCTGCTCTGCACCGTGGACCCTGGCGGCCGGCAGGGCCCACCCCGGGCACCACCACGCCGGGGTCCCTGCTTCCTCTCGGGTCCGAGTGACAGTCGCCCCTCCCAGATCCCTGTCTGGGGGTTTGGTTTGTTGTTCGAGGCAGCCCTGGCAGTGCTCAGGGGTCGCGCCCGGCCCGGGACGTGCCGGGGCTGAGCGTGGCCCCCTGGCAGCCTCCCGCCCTGGCCAGCGAGCCCCTCGCTCTCAAGGGCCAGCCCTCGCTCCCGGCCTGTCCCGCCGCGGCTGCGTCTCTGCCCAGCGCCTGGCCCTGTCTCCCCGGCTCGGGTCCGGGCCGCTCCTCTCTCTGTCCACGCGTCTTCGTCTCGGCCGAGCTGTTTCCTGTTTTCTAAGTCGCTCTCCTTTGGGGGTGGGCGTCGGGGCTGGGGGGGCCGGGCGGGCAGACACGCCTCTCCGCAGGCCCGAGCTCCCAGCCCCCGCGGGCAGAATGAGGGCAGAGGCGGGGCGGGCCGGGTCCCTGGCTCTGGGGTCCTGCCGGAGCTGTGGCATCACCCGCCGGGAGGGGGCTGCATCCCCCACGCTTCAGCCCACGGAGGCCCTGGGGGACGCAGCGGGGGTTGGGGAGTCTGAGATCTCTGGGCCTGGGGCCTGGACTGGGTTGGGGCCCCCAGGCGGCTCCAGACAGAGACCCCGGCCAGGGGCCCCAGCCCGGCCTCAGGGGCTGCAGGGGCTCAGGGCCACGCCAGGCTCGGCCCGGCCACGCCACGTCCCCGAACTTCACACCCCGCTGTCTCCCGGGTCCCCGTCTCTCCCATCTCTCCCGTCTTCCCGTCTCTCTGTTTCTCCCATCTCCCCGTCTCTCTCCCGTCTCCCCATCTCTGTCCCGTCTCCCCATCTCTGTCCCGTCTCCCCTGGGTGCGTCTCTGGGTTCCCCATGTGGGGCTGTGTGGGTGGGCAGAGGCTGGCACGCCTGCAGTGGTGCGGGGACAAGAGCCCCACCCTGTGGCTGCCCCTGAGGCACTCTGGGCTGTTGGACTGCCCCCCCTTTCCCGCCCGGCTCCCCTGCAGGGTCCGCCCCCAGCTGTGACCTTCCACAGGGCTGGCACCCCTCCCTGAGCTTCCTGGGTGCTCTCTCCCCCTCCCTCCCTTTCTCTCTCCCTCTCCCCCTCCCTCTCTCCCTCTCTCTCTCCCTCTCTCTCCCTCTCTCTCTCCCTCTCTCTCCCTCCCTCTCTCCTTCTCTCCCTCTCTCTCTCCCTCTCCCTCTTTCTCCCTCTTTCCCCTCTCTCCCTCTGTCTCTCTCTCCCTCCCTCTGTCTCTTTCCCTCTCTCTCTCCCTCTCTCTCTCCCCCCATCCCCACCAGGCCCATTTGCTACAGGTGAGCACGTGCGCGGGCTTCCCCAGTGTCACTGAGTGACCTTGAAACCTCGTCTGCTCTGGTCAGGGTCAAGCCTGCAGCCCCCATTCCAGCCCAGACCCCCTCAGACCCTGCCCCCCCAACCCGGGACACGGGAACCACGTGCGCCCTGAGGCGTGTCTGCTGAGGGCAGATTCCAGGACCAACTCCCGAGCCTGAGGGCAGCTCCGGGGTGGGCTGGGGGCTCCCGGGACCCCAACTCTGTGCCCCAGACCCAGCGGCACCAGCCATTATGCAGATGGATCAGGCTTCAGGGAGGCTGGAGGATGCGGAGGGCATAACAATGGACGGAGTTAATTGTAATTAATGGCTGAGAAGCCCTTTAAGGACTCGGAATTAATTCAGGAAGACATGCAGAAGGGGCGGGGGGGGGGGGGGAGGGGGCGCGGCATCGGATGCATATTTATCAGGCCTGCGCCCCAGACGGGCCTGTGCGGGAGGGAGTGGAAACTGGTCTCCAAATGCCGGGGCGACCCCTCCCCGCGGACTGACTCGCTTACGGGGGACGCCGGCGTGGTGGGGGCCGGCCGGGGCCCGGGCCATCGACCAGCCCGGCAGGTTGCTGTAAAATCGGTGGTTTTAGGGCAAGTGCCAAGTCCCCGCACGGCCACGGTGGGCATCTTCGCCGCGGGGGGGACGCACCCATGTGCAGCTCTGCGGAAGGTCGGGGAAGGCAGGCCCGGGTTGAGGGCGCGTGGGCCCGAGGAGGACGCCAGGCCCGCAGTGGGAGGGTGGTGGCCGGGCAGATGGCCAGGGGCACCCGGAGCCCCGCCAGGAGCGGGACGGGCCCGGGACCCCTGCCTGGCTCAGGCAGCCGGGGCACATGAAAGTGGGGGAGATGGAAGTTTATCGGGGGGGCCGGAGTGAGAGCACAGCGGGGGGGTCGTTTGCCTGGCACACGGCCCACCCAGGCTCAACTCCCAGCATCCCGTAGGGTCCCCCAAGCACCACCTGCGGGGGGCTCCTGAGTGCCGACCTACGGGGGTGACCCTGGAGCATCGCCGGGTGGGACCAAACAGCCAAAAACATTTTTTTTAATTAAAAAACAAGAAGTTTCTTGGGGGCGGCTCCCTGACACCCTCCAAGCTCGGTGAGGCTGGGGGGGGCCGCGCCCAGGGAGAGGCTGGGGGGCTTTCAAGGTGTCTTGGGTGGGGAGAGGGGAGGAGGGGGCTGTCACGCGTGGGGACGGATGGGGGGAGCACTGTGCAGCCGGGCCGAGCCCTGTCCTGGCACGGGGGCGCTGACCCCTGACTCTGGGGAGGCCGTCCAGGATGGCCCTGAGCACAGAGCCCGGAGCAGCCAGCGCATAGCTGGCTGGCGGCCCCCCCCCCCCACCGCAAGCGCCATCTGCAGGGGCGGGGGCTTCGGGCGCCCACGTGCCGTCCCGGCCAGGCCCGGTCCGGCCAAACCCCCCTCCCCCATGCCGCCCCCAGTCCGGGAAGAGACACTGGAGGCTCCCAGGGCTGAGGGAGCCATCCTGGATCCCGCAGCCGTGACCACCTAGCAGCCCTGCAGGGGTGCGGAGAGAGGAGGCGGCTGCGTCTCCCTTGCCCGCTTGGCGACCCCGGTGCCCTGTCCAGTGACGGAGCCAGATGGGGGGTGGGGGTGGGGGGACACCGGCTGGAGACGGGCCCGGCGGGTGTCAGTGCGGGGCGGGGGCGGGAAGCCGGCCAGCCCCCGTGGAGGGCCGTGACCGCGGGCCCCTGGCTGGAGGAGTGGTGAGGGGGCTCAGGACCTCACCCCTGCAGGGGGCCCGGGAGGAGCTCGCAGGGCGCCCGTCTGTCCCCGCTTCTGTGCTGGCAGAGCTGCCACCTGGGCCCCTGACAGGCACCACCTGGCACTGCCCGCCCCGCCGGGCACCGAGCCTGTGGGCAAGGCCGGGCTGTGCCCCTGCCCTCGACCCCTCTGCCCTGTCCCCGTCTCTGTCTCCATCTCTCTCTGTCTCTCTGTCTCTACTCATCTCTGTCTCCCTCAGTCTCTGTCTCTCAGTCTCTGTCTCTTTCTGTCTCTGCCTCTATGTCTCTGTCTCTCTGTCTCTTTCTCTTGGTGTCTCTGTCTTTAGTCTCTCCATCTCTGTCTATTGCTCTGTCTTTGTCTCTGTCTCTTTCTCTGTCTCTGTCTCTGTCTCTCTCAGATCCAGCTCGGGGGGTCCTGGGGCTGGTTCTCCCCCAGACCCGCAGACGCACGACCCTGACCTCTCCCCCCTCCCCCCGACACTGTGGGGTCCTGGCTCACACCCCTGCCCTGCCCTGCCCTGGGGACCCTCCCGGGACGCCTGCCAGCAGGGCCGGGCACGCACCCTGGGCAGGGGCAGCTCCAGCCCCAAGAAGGCACCTTTGGGGGCTCCAGGAACTTGGCTCGGCCAGTGTGGGAGGGACGGGGGGGGGGGACAAAAACCCTCGGGTCCGGATCACCCGAGGGGCCACCACCACTTCCTCCAGGGGGTGTCCTGAGATCCGCCCTGGCTCCTGGGGGCCTCCGGTGTGACCTGCAGTCCTGCGCCCCCGAGGGCCCGCCCTCCAGTGCTACAGCTGGGGGGGGGGGGTGTCCAGGCCCTGCCCAGCTCCTCCCTCTGCCCATTGCCTACATCCCAGGCCTCCCGATGGCCACCGGACCCGGGCAGAGCCGGAGCCGCCCGCCCCCACCCCACGCGTGGCCTGCAGTCAGTGGCTCTGGCTGGGCCCTGGAGGCCGTGGCCTGCCCAGGACCTGCCCAGGACCTGCCCACGTCCCGCCTAGACGTGGCTCCCGCCGTGTGGGCCCTGCGTCCGCCCGCCGGCTTGTCCCCACGCCCGGGGCTCGTCCCCGCGTCCGCCTGAACTTCTGGAAGCTGCTCTGTGCGGCCTGCGGCTCCTCCGCCCCTCCCGCCTCTCCGGCCCTGTCCCGTCCCACCTGGAGCCGGGCCCTTCCGCGCTCACCCCGCACCCGCCCAGGTCAGCCCCCTCCGGGGTGTGATCACCAGGCGTGTCCAACCCTGGCATGTGTTTCCCTCCTGTGTATCCCCCCCCCCCCCGTTGTGTGAGGGCTGGGAGTCCCGTAAAAAACACAATTCTGCTGATTTATTTATTTTTCCTATGGGCACATGAGGGGAATTTAAAATAATCTCTGTCAGGTAGAAGGTCTCGACTGTCATGTTTTATTCAGTCTGGGAGTGTGAGATAATAAATACTTACGAGGCGCTGCAGGCCGGGGCGGCAGACGGGCTGTGCTCGGGACGGGGCCACTCTCTGTCCACTGCCCCATGGCCGCTGCCCGTGTCCACTCTCCGTGACTACTGCCCCATGGCTGCTGCCCCGTGTCCACTCTCCGTGACTACTGCCCCATGGCCGCTGCCCCGTGTCCACTCTCCGTGACTACTGCCCCATGGCCGCTGCCCCGTGTCCACTTTCCATGACTACTGCCCCATGGCCGCTGCCCCGTGTCCACTCTCTGTGACTACTGCCCCATGGCCACTGCCCCGTGTCCACTCTCCATGACTACTGCCCCTGGCCACTGCCCCGTGTCCACTCTCCGTGACTGCTGCCCCATGGCCACTGCCCTGTGTCCACTGTCCGTGACTACTGCCCCATGGCCACTGCCCTGTGTCCACTGTCCATGACTACTGCCCCTGGCCGCTGCCCTGTGTCTACTCTCCGTGTCTGCACATTCCTCCCGGGGTGACACGCTCTTTGCCCTCCACAAGCCCGGCCACCTTCCGGCTGCTTCTCCCAGGAGGGGCAGCTGGGCCCTGGCCCCTGACGCGGTGAGGGCGCTGCCCGGACTGGCTCGGCCTGGCTAGGTCTCAGCGTGCTGGGGCTTGAGGTGGTCCCGCCAGAGAGGGGCGCGGGGGGCGACACTCACCCGTTGCCACAGCTCAGCCCAGGGCCCCTCCCTGGACCCCACTCCCCAGGGGCCGAGGGTCCCTCAGGCTGCCAGGGGCAGAGCCAGTGAGTGGCCAGGGAGCCAAGGGGAGCAAGGGCAGAGGGGGCGGCACCCTCGGGTGGCTGGGGACCCCTGGGCGTCAGGGTCACCAAGGAACCTGGCCGCAGGGCGGGAGTGGGAAGGGCGTGGGCCTGTGGGCGTGGCCTGGGAGTGTGGGCGTGGCCTGGGAGTGTGGGCAGGGCTTGCGCAAGCATGGGCAGGCATGAGCGTGGAGGTGTGGCTTGGATGGGTGTGGGCGGGGCTTTGGTGCGGTGGGGCGGGGCTTTTTGGGGGGCGTGGCCGGGATGGGTGTGGGCGGGATGGGTGTGGGAGGAGCGTGGGTATTTGGGGGTGTGGTTTAGGCACAGTATAGGCGTGTGGGTGGGATCTGGAGGTGTGGGCGTGTGAGGGGTGTGGTATGAGTGTATGGGCGGGGCTTGAGCATGTGGGCGGGGTGTGCTTATATGAGGGCGTGGCTTAGGCATATGGGTGGGGCATGGGTATGGGCGGAGTGTGGTTGTGTGAGGGCGGGGCTTGGGCGTGTGGGCGGGGCGTGGGCACACGGGGCGGAGCCTGGGCAGGGTGTGGGCGGGGCATAAGCACGGGAGTGCTCCCCTGCTGTCCTCCTGCAGCCGGGCCACGGGCCCCGCGGTGCCCTCATGACCTGCCACCTTGGTCTTTTGGCCAGTCTGCAGCTGTGCCTGCTCAGGGCTCGGTGCCCTGACTCCCCCCCACCCGCCGCCCCCCTGCCCAGGGTCTGACCCAGCCCCACCTGCGTCTGTCTGCTCAGTCTCTGCAGCCGCTTTAGCTGCCGCCCACGGGTTCTAAGCCTGCGACTCGCGTTCCCCATCGCAGATCGCGTCTCCCTGTGGCCCGTGACTAATCCGAGAGTCTGGTCGAGGGGGCCGGTTCCCAGCGCAGTCTGACGCTTCGCCTGTTCCTTAGGTAATTAGCCGGCTGTCAGGGGACGAGGGAACGCTGGAAACATAAACCCCTGACACGTGTGAACGCCGCGTCACGGCCTCGCCTGTGTGATCCTTACGAACGCTCCGAGTGAGCCTGCAATTAATGGGCACTGTCAGGCTGTTTTTATTTTTAGAGAAGGACACGCTTATTAATTGTGCCGTTCTGAGATTAAGTCTGCTCGCTGATTTTTATGTGTCTATCTATTAATAACTAGCTACGAAGAGCCGGTGGGCTTCCTACCCGAGACGGGGGTGGGTCGTGTCCCTCTGAGCTTTACGTATCTCCAAGCCGGGCCGGGGAGGTGCGGGGCAGTGCGGTGCCTGGTGTCCTGGTGACGTTGGCGCCGTGGCCGATCTTCACCTCTGCACGCCGTCACCTTACATTCCTACCAGCCGAGCACACGAGTGGGCTGTGCAGAGGCCACAGCGCCAGCATGCCTTTTCATCTGTGTCTTCCCCCCTCCCCCAGTTCCGGTTTTCTGTGGACACGTGTTTAGTTCCTGCATCTGTCCCGCTGGCTGCCTTGTTCTTGTTGCCCCCGGCCAGAGTTTAACCGAGTTTCTCGTCAGGAGCGCTGGGGGCCCCCAGTCGCTCTGTCCACGGCGTGGCTCTGTCCACGGTGCTGCTGTGTCCACGCGCCCTTCTCAGCAGGGATGAGTCTGTCCTTCCTGCTGCATTTGGACGTCACAGCGGAAGCTAACCTGGTGCCCCCACAGGCAAAAAATGGGGAACAGGGGGCTGGAGTGATAGCACAGTGGGGAGGGCGTTTGCCTTGCACGCGGCCGACCCGGGTTCGAATCCCAGCATCCCATAGGGTCCCCCGAGCACCGCCAGGAGTAGAGTGTAGAGCCTGAGTGTAGAGCCAGGAGTGACCCCTGTGCGTCACCGGGTGTGACCCAAAAAGCAAAACAAAACAAAACAAAAAAAATGGGGAACAGTTTCCACTGCCCCCACCATCGCAGGAGCCGGGAGTTGCCACGTGTCCTGTGTGTACTCACCCCCGTGGGAGCTGCGTGTGCACGCAGCCCCTCAGGCCCTCGGGGGTCTCCTCTCCGCCTGCCGCTGCCCGTGCCCGGGTGTCTGTGCCCGGTGCCCCTCTCGCATTCGCCCGCGTCTCCGGTTCTCGGACACGTGCTCTTCCCCCCCGCCTGGCGCCGGCAGGAGAATGTTCTGCTGTCAAGGCCGATTAGTGGGAAGTGATGTGACCCCAGACCCGCGGCGTCCCTGCTGCTGTCCTTGGCTCCGTGGCTCCCCCGACCCCCCCGCTGGTCTCTGACCCCCCCATCGCCCTCCCTGGAGGGGCCGACCCCCGCGGGGCCCCTGCCGCCTCGGAGGGAATGTTTGTTCTCTTACTAGTCGCTTTTCTCTGCTCTGCCTGTTTCCTCCGGCCTGTTGCTGGGTGAATTCCAACCTGTTTCTTTTTTTCTTTTTTTGATTTCTGCTTTGGGGCCACACTCGGCAGTGCTCAGGGCTCCAGGGTCACTCCTGGCAGGGGTGGGACGGGGAGTTGAACCCGGGCCCCTCCGGCCCCTCCGGCGAGGGTTTCTCGGGGGAAGCTGCGTTCTCTCACCTGCTCTTGGGGGCGCGGGGAGCAGGGCCGCGCCTCGCGTCTATTTCTGGAAATTCTTCCCTGACACCAAATCGCTCCTGCGCGTCAGGGACTCCCCCCGGGGTTCTGACGCGGGCGCCACCGCGCTCCCGCGTCCTCTCCCCAGCCGCCCCACCCATCTGCAGGGCTGCCCTGCCGCCCACCTGCCTGCTGCTCTCACCCCTCTGGGTCACTCCCGGGGCCCTGCCGCGTCCCGTGCTCAGGCGGCAGCGCCCACACTGGGCTGCACCCTGGGGCCTCAGGGCGGGGCCGGGGCTGCCCAGGGCTCTGGGACATCGGTGACTCACGCCAGCCGGGGGGACGTTGCCGAGGGCGGAGGCTGGGCCCCGGGGCCGCTCTCTGCAGAAGGGAATTGTCCTTGTTCCCACAGAGGCTGCCGACAGCTCGCGGCAGGGGAGAGCCTTGGAGTCATTTCTCACGAGATTTCATTTTATTTTATTTTATTTTATTTTTGCTTCTTGGGTCACACTCAGCGATGCACAGGGGTTCCTCCTGGCTCATGCACTCAGGAGTCACTCTTGGTGGTGCTCAGGGGACCCTGTGGGATGCCGGGGATCGAACCCAACGCCCTCCCTGCTGTGCTCTCCCTCCAGCCCCACTCACGAGACTTTAAACAAACACGCTTGGTCCAAGCTGACACGAGCACTGCCCTGGGGAGGGGCGGCCGGTCGCGGTGTTGAGGGTTTCCATGTGCCCAGAAAGGCTTTAGAGCACCCGGCAGCCGTTTCAGGGCCCTCCTGGGGCTGGCTTGGGCCCGTGTGCCTGGGAGTTGTCCTCGGGCTCCTGAGCACTGTTTGGGAGCAGCTCGAGCACTTCAGAGGGAGGAGGCAGGCAGGACGGATGAAGCAGTCACAGCCCCCACACTCCCTGGTCACGTGGGCTCTCGGGGAGGGGACGTCCCTCCGGGGGAGGCCGAGTGTTCGAGGGGACGAGGGGCCCTGGGGGAGGGCGACAGGCGTGACAGACCCCAGGGAGGCGTTTCTGGGTGCAGGTCAGCCAGCAGCTGGGGTGTATGGTGAGGGCAAGTCGGCGTCCTGGGGGGTGCCCCCTGCCCCTGCGGCACCGCCAGGAGCCCCCCAGGCCAGCACGTGGGCACTGCTGAGGGCAGGGCCAGAGCAGGACCGATGGGGCAGAGGAACAACAGGGCCGTCCACGGGCTCGAGGAGAAGCAGAGACAACGAGAGATCTTGGGAGAGGTGGAGAGAGACATGGAGAGACAGGGAGACAGAGACAGAGAGGGACAGAAACAGAGAGATAGAGAGAGATGGAGACAGAGACAGAGAGGGACAGAAACAGAGAGATAGAGAGAGATGGAGACAGAGACAGAGATAGCGACAGGGAGACAGACAGAGAGACACAGAGAGAGACAGAGATAAAGAAACAGAGACAGAGAGACAGAGACAGACAAAGAGAGACAGGGAGACAGACAGGGACAGAGACACAGAGAGAGACAGAGATAGACAGAGAGAGAAACAGAGACAGAGAGACAGACACAGAGACACAGAGACAGAGACAGACACAGAGACAGAGACAGACACAGAGATAGAGACAGAGAGACAGAGACACAGAGACAGAGATAGAGACAGGGAGACAGAGAGACAGAGACACAGAGACAGAGATAGAGACAGAGACACAGAGACAGAGATAGAAAGAGACAGAGACAGACAGAGGGAGACAGAGAAACAGAGAGACCGAGAGAGACCGAGAAGCAGCCACAGACGTGTAGACCCACATCCAGACCCAGAGAGAGACCAGAGAAGCAGCACACAGGGGTGCGGGTAGAGACTGAGGTTGGCGAAAGGGACAGACAGAATAGCCCGGAGAGACGGACGGAGCCTGGAGCAGCCACGCACAGCGACAGCTGGGCAGAGGCAGGTGGCCTCTCGAGACACGGAGGGGCTCGAGTGAGACCAGCGACTCTGCCAGACGTGGACGCGTGCGCAGGGGCCACAGACAGGGTCCGTGTGCGTCAGAGGCAAAGAGGTACAGACGGACGGACGAGGGCACGGCTGCAGCGTCGGTGGGAGGGACCCGGTGCCAGGCCCTGAGCGCCCATGGGAGGGTCCCGCCCGTCAGGGGCCTCTGCCTGATTCTCACGTGTGAGTCACGGTGCGTGGGGGGGTGCTGCAGAGCCGGGCTCAGACCAGGGCCCTGTGAGCAAGCGTGTGCTGACCCCGCCACGCCGTCCCCTCCCTCCCTGTTCCCTGTTTTGTTTTCCTATCTGCCCCGGTGTAGGTGTGTGCGAGCACGTGTTCGAACCCTCGCCGCGGTCGGGGGGGGGGGGGTGGGGAGAGGAGGAGCCACACATCAGGCCCCACCCGAGGCCCCTCCAGCTTGGAAACACGGTTCCTGCCCACAAAAGGAGACGCTCCGCCTCCCCTGGAAATCTCTCCCAACACAGATTCTCTTCCTCCGTACAATCTCACTTAACTTCCCCTTTTACCCTGCAGGTAGGAGGGAGGGAGGGGGGAGGGGGAAGGGGGAAAGACCCACCAGACAATCTCCAAACCTACTATGAGAGTTGTACTCCATCTAATTGATGTGAAATTGGAGTTGATTTAATTATCGGCATTTAGAAAACTCCTCTTTGCCGGAGACATGGAACTCCGAAAGCGCCCCAAATTCCAGCAAGTGAGTAGTTCATTATGTAGACTAATTGCTCTTACAGTTATAAATAAGTTCGCCGTGGCGCAGGCTGAAGTACACACCTGTGTGCTAATTGCGTTCCCCGGGAGCCGTTTCCATGGCGGCCGCCCCCAGGTAGGCTGCAGGTGGGGCCCGGCTCCCGCCCGCCGGGTTCAGCACCAGGGCCTCTGGACAGCGTCACCCGCCGCCTCCGCGGGCCGAGAGCGGTAATTAGGCCCGAAACGCGGCCTTTGGAGCAAAAACAAAGGCACCGCTTGGGAGTGCGGGGCTGGGAGACCAGAGGCGGCCCCGGCGGCACGCAGGGGCCCGGGAGGGCGGCACGCCGGGCCCGGGAGGGCCTGGTGGCCGTCCAGACTCGGGCGCTCCGAACAATGGCAGTCGGAGGAGACAAAGCTTCCAGGGGAACGTTTTGAAAAGAAACTAATGACCCCGGCTCGGCTCGGGATGCGTTAGTTAAATATGTGCATTTTTAGAAGCCGGCTTCTGCCTGCATTTGCATAATGGCCCTTTCCCTCGGGCCGGAGTTACCTCTCACTCCGCGTAATAGACTCCGCGTTGCATTATTAACAGCCAGATGCCAGCGCTGACCCCGCGGGAGACGTGGGCCCCCACTCACCTCCTTCCAGGATTACTCACCTGTGACCCAGGCCCGCTCTCCCCAGCTCCAGGTGTCGGAAGAGTCTGCAGGCTGGGAGGCGGGTGGGCGGGGGGGCCGGCTCGGGTGGGCTGCCCTTCCCTGGGACCCTGCCCGGCCCGTGCAGCAGAGTTGAGCTCAAGTGAGGCTGTGCTTTTCCCTGAGCTTCTGCATTTGCAGGAAAGCAGAGTGTGAGAATGTGAGAACTGGCCCCTCGGCCCCCGCGCCTGGCCCAGGCCCCCCTGCCCAGGCCACTCACTCTTCTGCGTCTTCGTCCTCTGGAGGGGGGCGGTGGGCCAAGAGCCCCCTGGTCACCACTCTGTTGCCAGCCTGCAAATCTGGGGACCAACTGCCCGGCCCCGCAGCGGACCGTGTCTGGAGATCAGGGACTCTGGAAGGTTCCGGCTGGGCGACCCCACTCGGCACGGCGTAACTGGTTCCGTCCTCAGAGCCGGAGGATGGGAGGGAGGACAGAGTGGCCGGGTCCAGTGAAGGATCCTCTAGGGAGGCGGAGGGCGAGGCGGGGTGGGGGGCTCCCCGGGACCCCTGCAGCCAGGCGGCGGGGAGGGTTTCTGTGGACAAGCCCAGGATGTGGGTTATTGCGGGCGGTTTCCCCCCTCTTCCCCAGAGCCCCCCTGGGTGCCCCCAGAGCTGCCCCCCCAGGGCTCTGGGCCCCCAGATGTGTTGTGTTAGGGGGCACAGGCCCGCCTGACCAGCCCCGGTGACCCTGGCTCCCTCCGGACCCTCTGCCCAGGCGGCTGCAGAGACGCGCCCGGGGGTGACTCAGAGACTGTGGCCAGAAGGGCCACCTCGAGGCCACTGCCGGGCCCCAGCCCCCAGAGCCGCTGCCTGTATCGGCGTGGCCCCATCTTCCCGGGACGCGGTTCCGGCCCAGCACGGCTCCTCCTCGAGGCGGTTTCTGATTGGACCGTTCGTCCTACGCAGCCCGGTGGCGTTGATGGATAAGAAAGGCACCTCCCTCTTGTTCCTGGTGAGGGTCATCTCTCCTCTACTAACGGGCCTCGGGAGGGTGGATGCCGTGACTCTGGGCGCCCCAGAGGGGGCGGGTGAGAACGCTCCCCGCCCCACGGGACCCAGCCCCGGCAGCCGACCTCCAGACCACCACTACTCAACCACCACCACGCTCCAGGCTGCTTTCCAGACATGTTATAAGACACTTCTGACCCATTTTCCATAATTTCCACACCATAGTTGACGGACTGCAGACAGTGGGCACAAATCATATATATATATATAATCTGTCACTGTCATCCCGTTGCTCATTGATTTTCTTGAGTGGGCACCAGTAACATCTCCATGGTGAGACTTGTGACTGTTTTTGGCATATTGAACACACCAAGGGGAGCTTGCCAGGCTCTGCCGTGTGGGCGAGGTATCTTGGTAGTTTGCCGGGCTCTCTGAGAGGGGTGGAGGAATTGAACCCGTGTTGGCCACGCGTAAGGCAAACGCCCTCCCTGCTGTGCTATTGCTCCAGCCCAATACTTACTTTAATGGTGGCGTATGAAAATCACCCCGAACTCAAGCACTTCACGTTAAAAGACAAAAAGTTTAAAATAAAGCAACAATTTTATTACTGATACAACATACAGAACACTATAAAATGGAACATCAGCAAGTTAAGATATGGGGCACAAGTACTTATGTATATCTCAGAAAGCCCGGCAAGCTACCGAGAGTGTCCTGCCCGCACGGGCAGAGCCTGGCAAGCTCCCCGTGGCGTATTCGATACGCCAAAAACAGTAACGATGGGTCTCACTCCCCTGACCCTGAAAGAGCCTCCAATCGTTGGGAAAGACGAGTAAGGAGAGGCTGCGGAAATCTCAGGGTTGGGAGGAATAGAGACGTTACTGGCGCCTGCTCGAGTAAATTGACGAGCAACGGGATGACAGTGAGACGGTGATACAAGATTAACGCCAGCCCGCTCCTCACCGCGGCCAGGACATGCACTCAGAGGCTGCCGAGCCGTCAGCCAGCATGAGCCCGTCACCGTCAGATTTTTTCCCCATCTGCTCTGTGGATCTGTTTGTACTTTTAAGCAGCTGGACACTGAGTTCTCAGCCAGCATCGGCAAGGGTAACAGTTGGGTTCCAGCACTGCTGAGGAGTGGACCCCGGGCTGGGGAGGGCTAGTGGTGTGTCCAAGCGTGTCCAGTCCCAGCCTGCTTAACGAGGGAAGGCCAGTTGCTTCAGCTAGAGCTGTTCTAGAATGTTCTAGAAAGTATTGACTCTAGAATGTTCTAGAAAGTACTGGCTGTTCTAGAATGTTCTGGAATGTGGTCGGTGCTCCACAGGTAGCGTAACCTTCGCTTGCCCTCCTTTGATGGACGGTGCTTAGTGACCACAGTTTCAGGTGCCCTCCGTGCATTTTCTTCCACGCAGAGTTTGGATTTCTTTTCTCAGGCTTTAAAATGACGAGACCCTCCGTTCCCCTGCATTTTTAGGATTTTTCACGATGTTTCGGGTGCGCGTCAATGTTCTGCTCTAGGGGGCGAGAACATTCCCCTCACCCGTGGCTGTTGCCTGTGCTTTTTCCAGAAGCAGATATTTCCATTTTTCTCTTTCAGATTTTTCTTTGCATGTCAGATGGGAGGAAATTTAGCTTTAACTTAAGGTCACCAGGTTGTTTATCTCTTGCTGCGAATGTTAGAGTTTCCCACTGCAGGGTGAGCTGACTGTCGTGTCGGGTGGGGGGAGAGCCCCTCCTTGCTAGCCTTAGTGGCAGTGCCGGCGGGGGGGGGGAACGGAGTTCCCCTTTCTGCACCAAATTGGCTGGAAACAACCTTATAAGAATCATCTGTCCACCAAGGAGGGCTCACTGTCCCCTGCAGCCATCCTCCTCCTCACGCTGACCTTGGTCTAAGTCACCCACATTGTCTTGGTCACAGCTTTTGCATAAACCCTGAAATCAAGTCATTCCAGTTTTTCTGCTTTTTTTCTTATTTTAAACAATTATTCTCAGCACTTTGACCCCCCCCGCCCCGCCCCCATCTAAGTTTTAAAGAAACTTTTGTCAACTTCTACCAAAAAATCCTGCTGTTTAAGCAAACAGCTGATACTGCGTCAAATCCTTGGGTGCTGGGGAGCCGAGACCCCTGACCAGGACGGGCCTGGGCCCGGAGCCAGGCATCTCCCACGTGTCAGCATCCTCTCTCGCTCCTCTGCTCACGCCCGAGAGTTTTCCGTCTTGACGGACACTCCACGTGCTCTGGACACTCGCCCTGAGCGGGGCACACTCTGTCTGGGTCAAGACTGTCTTTCCCATTCCGAAATGTGGCTGCTGGCTGCACCCCTGGAGGCGTGTGAGCGTGTGGGTGCTGGTCCACGCCCTGTGCCTGTGACGCCGTGATGCTCAGCGTCCTCTGGGCAGGAGTGGTTTTTTTTTTTTTTTTGCTTTATGGGTCACACCCGGCGATGCGATGCTCAGGGGTCACTCCTGGCTCTGCACTCAGGAATCACCCCTGGCGGTGCTCAGGGGACCCTATAGGATGCTGGGATTCGAACCCGGGTCGGCCGCATGCAAGGCAAACGCCCTCCCCACTGTGCTGTCGCTCCGGCCCCCAGGAGTGGTTTTCTACGGTGATTCTCGTGCGGCCTGTCATGAAGCCTCTTCCCTCTCGCTCTCCGTCTGGGGTCTGCTGGCCTGCCTGGACCCCCCTGCACGACACTCGCGGCAGGTATAGGATCCTGGATTGCCCGTTCCCTTCCCACTACCTGAAAGCTGTTGCCGTTTTATCTCCTGGTGCTGCTGGTATGGAAAATGTCCTATTGTCATCCATCAGGAGGAGACGGTCGTCACCTGTTCGCTCTGCTTCCGCGACACAGTCTCTGTCTCCAGCCGCCGTGAAGATTCACCATTTATTCCCACGTCCAGGAAAACCCACCGTGGGACTTTTTTTTTGCTGAGTTTTTTTTTTTAGCTCTTATTACACTTGGGGTCTCTGGACTTTTTCATTCTGAGGGTTCTGCGTTCCCAGCGTTGTTTCAAGGGACAACCTCCTCCTTCCCGCCCTCTTCTTCATTTGCCCCGAGGGAGCCGGCCCCCTCCCTCATAGATGTGCCGGGCCCTGTCCCAAACCCCTCTCCCTACACTCGCTTTATTTCGGATAATCCGCCCCGCCGTGGCTCCGAGTGGCGCTCCCCCCCCCCCCCCGCCCCGCCTCCTCCCCTGAACTGTGTTCTCTTCCCATCGTTTTGGATCCGGCGGCCTTCCTGCCTCACGCTGTGTCGTTTCAGCTCTCGATGTTCGATTTGGGACATTTTGCCGCGCGTTCTCCGCGAACATATGGGCCCGCATTCTGGAGCATACGGCACGCAGCCATCGTGCCTGTTCTAATGCCTTCCCCGCGGATCCTAATATCTGTGGCAACCTTGCGTGGGTTTTAATGACTCTCCCCGCACCCTCCCCGCCCCCGCGCACGGTGCCCTGTTCCTGCCCGTGCCCGTGGCTTCCGGCGGGGCACCAAGCGTCCTGCCCCTTACCTTGCTAGACGCTGCTGTTCCCGGCCAGGTGTTGCCCGTCTGCGTGCCGGTGAGGTGCTGGAAACGCCTCTCGGCCCTGCTGCCCAGGCGTGTCCATGGCGGGTGGGGCCGAGGGTCCCTGCGCCCACCCTCTCCCGCCCTGCCGCTCCAGCCTCTGCTGAGAGGAGCACCCCCGGGCCCGGCTGGAGGGCCAGCCTAGCCCCCCCGGCCCTGTGCCCTTGCTTCCGGGACCCCTGTTCCCTGGGTCGTGCCCGGGGGACGACCATCCTTCCTGTGCTGAGTTTGAGGGTCCCTGCAGGGGGCCCGCCAGGCCCTGAGCTCAGGCCCACTCCCAGATCCCGGCCCCGCCGTGCCCTCGAAGAGGAGAGCTGCGGTGGTCTCAGAGACCCTCTCGGGCTCCCCATCGCCCGAGTCTCGGCCCTGCAAACCCCTGTTTGGCCAATTTCCTGCATCCACAGGTGGCTCCGGCCACTGCTCGTGCCCGTGGCAGGAATCACGCCTGTGACTGTCGCGAGATCTTCCCGTCTTCCTGGGACTCGCCGGTGTCTCAGCCCGTCACCGTCCCCCGTCCTGGCCCGTCCTCCCCTCCCGGGCCCTGGGGCAGCCAGTCCCGCAGCCAGGTGGAGAAAGGTGGCCCCGGGCACCAGCCTCGCCTGCGGGTGGGGGCACTCCCTCGGCCCCGGGGTCCCTCCCTCTGCCTTGGTCCTGGCGTGTGCCTCCTTCCCCCGGCATGCGGCACCGCCAGCCCCCACCCGGCATGGCCGGCCCCTTCCTGTCCGGCTGTATCCTCGTTGCTATGGAGGTTGCCATGGGGATGTCACTGCGCAGGGAGCAGCCTGGAGGCAGGGCCGGGCAGGCTGGGGGAGGACGAGGGTGCAGCTGCGAGACCCCGTGAGCTGCACAGTCCCGGGCGGGGGGATGCAGCACGGAAGGGCCTCCCCCCCACGTCTCTCCTCGGGACCCCCAAGGGGTGCCTGTCTGGGCCACGCTGTCCCAAGGCTGCCCACGCTCCTGCCACAGAGGGCCCCTGTCTCAGCACGGGAGAGGGCGCTTGGGTGGCAGCGGGCGGGGCGGGTGGGGGAGGGACCCAGGGGCCCTGGCTGATGGGAGTCGGGGTCCTGAGAAGGGGGCCTTGGGTGCGGAGAGACAGAGAGGGAGAGCCGAGAGGGAGAGGGAGAAAGAGGAGAGAGGGAGAGAGGGAGGGAGAGAGGGAGAAGGAGAGAGGGAGAGAGGGAGAAAGAGGGAGGGAGAGAGGGAGAGAGGGAGAAAGAGGGAGGGAGAGAGGGAGGGAGAGAGAGGAGAGACGAGAGGGAGAGGGAGAAAGAGGAGAGAGGGAGAGGGAGAGAGGGAGAGAGAGAGGGAGAGAGGGGAAGAGAGAGAGGGAGAGAGGGAGAAAGAGGGAGGGAGAGAGGGAGAGAGGGAGAAGGAGAGAGGGAGAAGGAGAGAGGGAGAGAGGGAGGGAGAGAGGGAGAGAGGGAGAGGGAGAGAGAGGGAGGGAGAGAGGGAGAGAGAGGGAAGAGGGAGAGAGGGAGAAAGAGGGAGGGAGAAGGAGAGAGGGAGAGAGAGGGAGGGAGAGAGGGAGAGAGAGGGAGAGGGAGAGAGGGAGAGAGGGAGAAAGAGGGAGGGAGAAGGAGGGAGAAGGAGAGAGGGAGGGAGAGAGCGAGAGAGAGGGGGAGAGAGAAGAGAAGGAGAGAGAGGGGGAGAGAGAGGGGGAGGGAGAGAGGGAGAGAGATGGAGGGAGAGGGAGGGAGAGGGAGAGGGGAAGGAGGGAGGGGGAAGGAGCATTGAAAGTAGCAGAGCCAGGGACTAGCCATATGGGTTCCCCAACGGCCACCAGCATCTGTGGGCCTCAGTTTACCTACCTGTTGAGTGTTGGCAGAGGGGAGGGGGAGGCTGTCCTGTAGCTAAGGAGGCAGCTGGTGTGAAGTGAGGGGCTGAGGGGACAGTCGGGTAACCGTGAGCTCCGTGAGTGAGGGGCTCAGTGAGTGGACGGGTGAGGCCGGCTGGCAGGGACTGAGTTAGCGAATGGGTCAGGGAGGTCGTGAGTAAGTGAACGCGGGGTGAGAGCGGAGGAACGAGTGAAGGAGCGAAGGAACGAACAGTCGAGTGAGGGGATGGGTGAGTGAGGAAGTGACTGAATGAGTGAATGAGGGAGTGAAGGAACGAATGAATGAGCGAGTGAGCGGAGGAACGAGTGAAGGAGCGAGCACCGACCCTGCTCGGGTGGGGTGAGAGGGGGTGTGTGCAGGCAGCAGGGTGGGGCCACCAGCACCCCCGGGGGGCAGCTCTGGGGCCCGTTTGTTTCTCCTCTGGCTCCCGTTGTGGTGCTCCCCCAGGGACGGGAGCGTTTACCGGCCGCTGTTAGCGCCTTATCGAGCATCTGCTGGCGGTCTCCAGAAAGCCCCTCGGAGGGGAGGCCGGGGAGGGTCTGCGGTGCCGCTGCCGCCCCCACCCGCTCTGCGGCTCCCGGTCTGTGCATGGCGGGCGAGGGAAATTATTTTCCAAAGGCAGGAAAAGTGCCTCCCATTACAGCCGTCTGAGTGAGGCGCGGGCGGGAGCGGCTCCTCCCGGCCCGAGTGTGGACAGATTCTGCCGCGTCGACAGAATGCAGAATGAGTGTCAGATGGCGGAGGCTTCGCTGGGGCTCTCGACCCACCCCCATTCGCTGGGCTTCTGCTGCTGGCGTCGTCCCGGGCGGGGGCAGGGGTGGGGGATGCCGACCTGCCTCCCGCTCGCCGCGTTCTGGCCGGGAGCGGCCCCCCTGGCAGTGCTCACGCTTATTCCACAGATCTCACTTCCTGCCATGAGCACCGCCAAGGCCTGCAGAAGCCTCGCCTGTGTGTGGTTCCTTGATTTAATTTTAGTTTTATAAAGTAGCACTGTCCTCCCGTTGCTCATCGATTTGCTCGAGTGGGCACCAGTCACGTCTCCATGGTGAGACTTGTGACTGTGTTTGGCATATTGAACACGCCATGGGAAGCTTGCCAGGCTCTGCCGTGCGGGCGGGATACTCTCGGTAGCTTGCCGGGCTCTCCGAGAGGGGCGGAGGAATCGAACCCAGGTTGTCCTCGAGCAAGGCAAATGCCCTCCCCGCTGTGCTATCGGAAAGTAGTTCACAATATTTAATTGCATTTACTATGCAAACACCAATCCCACCACCCTGACACCTTCCCACCACCATATTTTGGACGTTTCCATCCCAAATCCCAACAACCCCTGCCCAAAAGCAGAACCGAAATGATTTATTTTGTATTGTTTGCTATGACTAGACAGGTGAAAATGCTCCCCAAAACATGCTCTCCTTAGGGGAGAGTATGTGAAGATTGTTGTATTTCACCCAGGGGCCAAAAAAGAAAGCTTTTTTTTTTTTTTTTTAAAGAAGAGATTACTAATATGTTATTAAGGGTTGAAACTTGTGTGTGTGTGTGTGTGTGTGTGTATATATATATATATATATACTTGTAAAAATATATTTACTCTTAGGATTTGTTGCATTCTACTTTATTTATTTATTTTTTGCTTTTTGGGTCACACCCGGCGATGCTCAGGGCTTCCTCCTGGCTCTGCTCTCAGGAATGACTCCTGGCGGTGCTCGGGGGACCATATGGGATGCTGGGAATCAAACCTGGGTCGGCCGCGTGCAAGGCCAACGCCCTCCCCGCTGTGCTATTGCTCCGGCCCCAGCTGCCTCCGCTTTAACCCCGTCCAGTGTGGAGGCTGTTCTGGGAGTCGGGGTGGCAGGAGGGATGAGGTGTCCGGGAATAGGTTCCCTCGTGGGTGGGGTGGGGTTGAGTCCTGGAGGGTCTCCCCCGCCCCCCTCTGGGGCACCCCGGGGTCCGGTGACGTGGCCGTGGCGAGTCGGTTTCTGCCCCTTCCGAAAGCCGGACAGTGAGTCTGTGGCTGGTGGCTGTGGCGAGACTCGAACCCTCTTGTTTTCCATGTTCTCTGATGGCATCTCGGAGGTCCCCGTCGGAGGGACCGAGTGACTCAACGTTGGGGCTGTCCAGCTCCCCCTGCTGTAACCCAGGTTCAGGGGCCCCCCCGCCCCCACCGTCTGGGGCCACATGCCACAGCTGGGGGTCTTCTACGCCCTGGCCCCCCAACCCCCTAAACCTGCTCCCCAAACCTCACCCCTCCCTTGCCTTGGACCCCAGTCAAGGCTGGTCCCCGGTCCCTCCTCCCAGTGAGCCCCCGAAAGACGCCAGGTCACCTGCATGGCCCGAAGGACACAGCTCTGGTGGGGGGGGGAGGGTCTTGCTGGTGACACAACTTGCCTCGTCCAAGGCTAAGGGCCATTTGGGGACTTCTGCCTCGTGCTGGGTCCAGGCCTCAAATTCTTAGTATTATTCTCTTTTTTGGACCATGTCCAGGGTGCTCAGGTCAGGGCTGACTCCTGGCTCTGTGCTCAGGAATCATTCGGGGCCAGGCCCAGGGGACCGTATGAGATGCCAGGCGGGGATCGAACCCGGGTCCCATGCAGGGTAAGTCCCTCCCGCCGCCCCGTCCCTCTCTGTTCCCAGCAGGAGTTTCAACGCCGCACTGCAGGGCCTGGGACAGCCCCGAGGGGGTGTGTGGGGTGTCCCCGGGCTGGGGGAAGGGTCCACGCCCCGAGTAGGGCGGGCTGGTGGCGGGAGCCACCCCCTCCATCCCCCCCAGCTGTCCCTCTGCGCCCCCGGGGGCTCCCCGCCCCATCCCCTCTTGGCACGGGTCCCTCGGGAGCCTGCACCCCGGTCTGTGCTCAGCCCGTCTGGCTGGTGAAACCAATGTGTCTTCTTATGATAATAAGTAATCAAAATTCAATGAATAAAATAGTGAGCTCGCCTAATAAAACGCGGAGTCCGCATGAGCGGGCCTGCAGCGGGCGCTGGCGGCTCTCCCCGGGGGACGGTGCGCGCGGGGCCGGCTGGAGCGCGCGCCCCGCACACGCGCGCCCCGACACGACGCGCACGCACGCACGCACGCGGGGTCCCTGCTGCCCCGACACGACGCGCACGCACGCGGGGTCCCTGCTGCCCTCCCGGGGGCGGCCAGCGGGGGCGGGGGGCTCCCCCCCTGCTGCCCCCACCCCCGCTGCCTCCGCCGGGGGAACCCCATAAAGAAGTCTCTTAAAATGCGTCTTTGAGATTCTGGCGCTGTCGCCTCCAATGAAAGCCGGAGACGGCAAATTTCAATAAGATAACTCAAGAACATTTAATTTTCTGCTCCTTTGGATTTGCTATCTTATTACAGCCATTCAGCCAGCTAATAAATGTCCCATCCTGTCCAACCTCCAGCGCGCGCAGAGCCCGGGATTTGAATAATTGGATGGAATGTCCAGGGGGCGACTCGGAGCTGGCAGGGAAATTGGCCGCGGCCAAGCCCTCGCCCGGCGGGGGCGGGTCCTGGGATCCTGGGCGGTGGGGTCCCCGGGGACCCCCTCACTGGCTGTCTCCGGGAGTGGGGGCGTGGGGGGCAGGGCCACGAGGGGACGGACGCCAGGAGAAGCCCCCGCTGTTGGTTTGGACCCCGATCCCGTATCCTGGAGGGCTCCCTGGCGCGGGAGGAAGGCGGGGACCCTGCCCGGCTCCCGGGGGCTGCCCCAGGGGCTCCTGCCGCCACCTGTCCTGGGCTCAGGGACATCAGTGGCCCCGGGCCCCCCGCCCGCGCTCTCTCTGGCACTGCAGGGACCAGCGTCTCCCCTTAGGAGCGAGTCCGGCTGCCCCCGACAGGGGCCCGAGTGTGGCCCCAGGGCCCTCCCACTCGCCTCTGGGTCCTGGCCCGACCTGGCCGGTCCCAGGTCGCTCCTCAGCGCTGGGGGGAGGGGCTGGCCGGGCCGGGCAGGAGCCAGCTCTGGGACCCCCGCCCAGGGTCCAGGGCTGCAGGGGTCACGCCCCTCCAGGGGCAGAGCCCGGCCCAGATCCCGTCCGGGCATCCGGGACGTCCCTGGGTATGCACCTGCTGCCCACCCTCCGCCCCGTGACCCTGGCCCGTCCACAGGGTCCCCGCGGGCTTGCAGGGCGTCCAGCTAAGGGAGCTGCGTCCACGCGGAGCCCCAGGTCTGATCTGACCACAGCCGCTGTCCGAGCTGGGGCAGAGGGACTGAGCAAGGAGCCTGGGCCAGGGGCAGAGCCTGGGCCGGGGCAGAGCCGAGACGCAGGGGCGGAGCCTAGGTTTAGGGCGGAGCCTGGGCCGGGGGCGGAGCCTAGGTCGGGGTGGAGTTGAGACCTAGGGGCGGAGCCTAGGTTGGGGCGGAGCCTAGATCAGGGGTGGAGCTGAGACCCAGGGACGGAGCCTAGGTCGGGGCGGAGCCTAGATCAGGGGTGGAGCTGAGACCCAGGGGCGGAGCCTAGGTCGGGGCGGAGCCAAAACCTTGGGGTGGAGCCTAGATCAGGGGTGGAGCTGAGACCCAGGGGCAGAGTCTAGGTTGGGGGCGGAGTCGAGATCAGAGGGAGGAAAGAGTTGAGATCAGGGGCGGAGCCAAGATGTGGGGGCGGAGCCTAGATCAGGGGTGGAGCTGAGACCCAGGGGCGGAGCCTGGGTGGGAATTGGCTCAGAGGTCGGGGGTGGGGCCTAGATCAGGGGCGGAGTGGAGATTGGGGGCGGGGCTGAGGCGCAGGGGCGGAGCCTAGGTCTGGGAGCGGGGCCGAGCTGCCAGGTCCCGTCTGCACCGTTGCTCCCAGAACCTAGGAGCTTTTCCAAGGCGCCTAAGGGGCCCCTAGAGAGCGACTGTGGGGGGCGGGGACCCCGACACCTCTGCCTGGGCGGGCCGGGAGCAGACCGGCCGGGGCACCAAGCAGGGAGGGGTGTCGGGGCCTCAGCCTGGCCAGGCCCGCCCAGGGCTGACCCGCGGTGCTCCCGGGGACGGCGCGGGGTCCCACTCCCGGCCCGGGCCAGGCCCACTGCCCCTCCTGGGTCCTGGCGTGGTTCTGATTAGGTCGTTAAGGGGGGCCTGGAGCGGGTCAGCGGGAGGGCGCTGCCCGAAGTGCAGCGGACCCAGGCTCCATCCCGCCGGGTCCGGGCACCGCCAGGAGTGATTCCTGAGTGCAGGTTCCTGAGCGCCAGCCCGGGCACCGCGGAGTGCCCCCCAGCAGTTAGGGCGGGGACGGAGGGAAGAAAAGCCAGCCGAGGGGTAGGTAAGAGCTGGAGGAGAGCCGGTTGGGATTCCAGGAGGAGGAAAACGCGACCATTGGACAGGAAAAGCCAAGGAGCACCAAGCTAAGGAACACCCAGCCAAGGAGCACCAAGCCAGGGAGCACCAAGCCAGGGAGCACCTGAGTGTAGGTGGAAGGTGCAGGGCAGAGACTCGGCGAGCAGGAAGCCGGGGCCGAGAGAGGGGCCGGGAGGGCGCGGGGCCCAGGCCAGACGCGGGGGGAGCCGCAGGGCGCGGGTGCGGGGGGGGGCGCACAGGCAGAGGCGCAAAGTTGGGCAAAGTGACTTCCGGAGTGGGGGTCTCGTTAGCTGCACACCTGGAGCGCGGGAGCTGGGAACAGACAGCGCCGCCCCTGCGGGGGTCCTGCCTGGAAGCAGTGGGGGGCGGGGGTCCCCACGGCGCGGCTGGAAGCGACAATGTCAGAGTGTCAGAGTCCCAGAGAGTTTCCAGAATGTTCTGCGTCAGCCCCGCAGGGTGCCAGTGGGCGCGCGGGGAGGGGCCAAGGAGTCTCCCCCGAGTGGGCGCGCGGGGAGGGCCGAGGGGGTCCCGGGTGGGTCTGTTGAATGAAACAGGCTGGGCCGAGCCCTTCTCGCAGCTCCCTGGGGTGGTCGCGGCAGGCCGGGCGGGACAAAGGGCTTGGCGGGGTCTGCTCCCCACACCTGGGACACAGTGGAGGGGGCGACCCCTGGCCGCGACCCCGCCCCAAGCCCCTTCCACCAGCTGCGGGCAGACGCGGGTCCTCGAACCCGGGGCGGGAGACACTGTCCGGCCCGCAGGCAGCTCCTCTCCGGCGCAAACTGGATCCTTCCCGTAGGAGTCAGACGGCAGCAGGAGGAGTCTGAGGGTTGCTCTGAGCAGTGCTCAGGGGGTCAGTCGGGGCTGGGGTCGCCAGGCAGGGGGGGAGCCTCCCCTTGGGCCCAGCTCTGCCCTCAGAGCCGCGGGGGCCAGCTGGGCCACAACATTGGGTCCCTCCTCGGGGACCCCGACCCTGCCCTAGAGGAGCTAGTGCCAAGCGCCAGGCAAGTGGCCGCCAACCTGCCACCGCAGATGGCCCAGACGCCCCCTCCTCCCCGCCCCCTGCCCCTCCTCCTCCTCTTCCTCCCCTCCCTCCTCCCCTCCCTCCTCCCTCCTCCCTCCTCCCCTCCTTCCTCCTCCTCCCACCCTCCTCCCTCCTCCCTCCCTCATCACTCTGTCCTCCCTCTCTCCTCCCCTCCCTCCCTTCCCCCCTCCTCACTCTTCCCCTCCCTTCCCCCGTCCTAACTCCGCCCCTCCTTCTCCCCTCCCCCACTCCCTCCTCCCCCTCCTCCTCCTCCCCCTCCCTCCTCTCCCTC